>NC_081533.1:2376361-2676361 GCF_030273125.1 Centropristis striata | reverse complement strand
GATTTTGAGGAAAAATGTTTAACTTAATTAAATGCACCTTAGTAATGTGCTGCCCACTGCTTCTAGCATTATGTGTGATCACTGGTAAGTAAAGGAATGGTTTAAATAATAAATAATAAGGGACTCTTAATGTTGAACATGAATGAGTGATGCCGACCTCTTTTATGGAAAGTACTCCAAATTCCTTCAACCGTTGCAATATATTTATATGGTAATTTGTTTATAATCACTAAGTTAATTATAGAGTTCTATAAATATTAGACTGATTTTGTTAAATTTACTATCTTTTTTCTGTTTTACAAAGTGGTACCCCATCCAGATGTGACTTGGATTAAACCTCTGAAGTCCAGGAGATTTTGGTTCAAATTTGTCAACTTCCTCTGCATTCGTTTCTGTCTCTGTTCAGCATCTTTCAGTCTGTCCTTACATCACATGTATGACTCCTTTTTCTCCACACAAACTTGGCTATCAGTCAGATTTTTCATTTTATTTTAATTAACAAAGTATAAAGCTGCCAGGAACCCAAAATACAAACAAAAGACACAGGTGTCTATGGAAATATACCTTTTTTTAAACCATTTATACACACAAAAACAGCAGAAATATTAATAAATAATAAAACTACAAATCAGTCTATTTGCATGTAACTTAAAATGAGTAATAGTTTTCATTGTAGAAAAAAGAAAATTTTTCATAAAGAAACTTCACATTTTAAAAATGGTCTCGAAACATAAATGGCACATTGTGAAAGCTCCTATGATTGAACTTTCAACTGGCTTTCTCAGCTTCTCTACATATCATATATAAATAAAGTTATTACTGTAAATAAAACATGTGTATTTTCAATAAATAGATGGACTCCAGAGGGTTAAATCCCCTCAACCCCAACACTGAAAATAGGAATGCAAATCTGTTTATTATAGTGATAGTGAATAGTGAAGTGATAGCCACTTCATGCTACACACACCTAAAACATATAAATAATTATTTGGACGAATAAACATTAAAGTACTCCCTTTGCCCTTATACTGTACATATATACAATTAGAGTTGTGTGAAGTCCTTTCACTGGACTTTTAATGTGGCTGCTATTCTGCAGCAGACACTGTGCTTTGATAAATGTGACAGGATCATTTGACTAATATCATTTAGAGTATAATATTTCACATCTTTATTGCGTTGCTGCATGCAAAAAAGTCACACAGTCCTGCTTATATTTTGTTTTCATGCCCACAAAAACACATTAAGATGTATTAATATAATTGTAGAACAGAGGCAGAGCAGTCCAGTCTGTGGAAAACAGGAGAAGGAAGACAGTCGGTATACCGCCGGAGAAGGTTGGTGCTTTTAATTCTGATGAAAAAAGATGATTTGCATGAACACAATTTCTATATCTTTGGTAGATCTATCTTTAGCTTTTGACCCTTGAAAACAATGAATGTTGGTCACTCGTTGGGGACACCATTCAAGTAAACTCCCAACCCTCCACAGGTTGAATATTTTTCTATCAACTGGGAGCAGAAAGTGATGATTATTTGTCTTCTAACTAAATGTTTTGAATGTCTAAACATTAACATAAAATGTTTCTCATGCTGGATTTTATAGTTGTCATTGGATCATTATATTTTATACATGCTCATACACTCAAATACAATTATCTACCTTTATACACACCAATGTTTTTATTTCTAACTTTTGCTATAAAATGGCACTTGTATTTGCTTTCTTTTTTGTTGTTATTTGTTGTTGCTTTCTCTCATTGTTGTTGTTGATTTACTTTTGAATTTTTGTATATTTCTTGGGGAGGTGCTTCTTATAAGCCCATATAGGTTTTTGTTTTTTTTACCTCTCCCACACTTACTATTCTTCTTTCATTTCTGATTTGTAATTTTTTTTAAATTGTCTTTTCTTAAATAAATAAATAAAATAATGAAAGACTGACTCGTTGTGGACATCATTAAAGTAAACATCCAACCCTCCACAGGTTGAATATTTTTTTTTATCAACTTGGAGCAGAAAGTGATGATTATTTGTCTTCTAACTAAGTGTTTTGAATGCCTAAACATTACCAAAAAATGTTTCTCATGCTGGATTGCAATGGTATTATTGGGTTTTCAGAGATCACAATTAATTCAAATTTATTTTGAATCACAAATTTGCCACAAAGTCTTTACAGATAACAGTTTGTCCACATTTATAAAGAATATTAAGTTTCCTATCAAACATATTTTCTCCTGTAAATTAGTAGTATATACATTTAATTTCTCGGAAACAGGAATGCATTGAACTCTTCATCACTCTGTTGACGCCTTCTTTTCCTTTTCTTGTTTCAGCATGTCTCTCGATTCGTTCTCTTCACCCAACGTCTCCCTCCACCCTCCTCACCTGTCCAACTCCTTCCTCTACCCACAATTCTACAAGTGCTCCGAGTCCACGGTCGGCTCTGTCGTCTTCACCACTTTCACCTGCACCTCCTTCCTCCTCCTCCTCCCTGTCTCCATCCTTGTCCTCCGCGTGGGTATCCAGCGCTGGTGGCAACAGCGGCACATGGCGGCATCCAAAACCGTGAGCCACTCCGACTTCCTCACCTACAATATAATCACCATGGAGCCCATCGGTTTGCTTGCAAGTGCGATTTACTGCTGCGGCATTTTCATGCGGCGCCAAAGGATGATGAAGGCGGGGGTTTACATTGTGTTCATAATTTATCTTGGACGCTTGTTGTTTCAGTGTCTCACCTGTGTGGAACACTACCTGGCAGTCATACACCCCGTCACATACCTGAGTCTGAAAACAGAGAGAGGCATCAAGGCCAGAAACGCTGCCATCGGCTGCATTTGGCTGCTGTGTGTTGCAATGCTGTGTTTCGTGACTTTATACAACCCACTTGTACCCACAATCCCGTTCTTCACCACCTTCGCCTTTGGGTTGCTGGTCATAGTCTTCTGCAGTATCTCCGTTCTCTTGGCTCTCATTCGCCCTGGCCCAGGGGACGGGGGTGGAGACAGGAGGCGGGTCAACCAATCAAAGAAGAGGGCATTGGTCAACATTGTGGCCATAACTGTCGTCATGTTTCTGAAATATTCTGGGTTACTAGTTTGCACAGCGGTGCATGCGTCATCAATGCTGGAATACCACCACGGGTGTGTGGTGCTGATGTCTGCGTTCTGGTTCTGTCTGCCCAGCAGCCTCTCGCTACCTCTGCTGTTTCTCTACAGGGCAGGGAAGCTACCGTTTGTTCCACAAAAGGCTTAACCATGACGCAACCAGACGGCAACCTCTGGGTTTGAGCAAGGAGGCAAACCAGGAAGTGCCTTAAGCCTGCATTCTACCGACAATTCCAGCAGGGGGTGCTAAGTTTGGCTGCAAAAAAAATCTGTCCATTCATTTCAATGCAAAATTTGAAAAATTCTCACTTGATTTATTACATTCCTAAAATGATTTTGGACAACACTATGGTCTCAGTCACTAGTAACACATCTTCTTCAAGACAATTTGATGTTAATAGTGTGAATAATGGCCCCATTTAGAGGAAAATAGAAGATAAAGAATCGTATGATTTGAGACCCCTGCTCTAGATTATCCCCATTCAAATTAGTATTGAGCTAAACAAGTAGCTGGCATTAGATGAAGTTAAATTGTTCAGTTCTTTCTCAGGTACCTGAGTAAAACACATTATTACACATTCCAACTTACTATTGCTGTTGTATATATTGTATGTAATCAGTCCTACTTGATCCACAAATGGATGTCCTGCCTTCCCCTTTGAATAAGTTTTCCTGTTTTTAGATTTTAGACAAGTAGTCTGACTTACTGGATATCGGGGGTTGGTATAAGCCTGCCATTGGCCCTTTACGGTGTCTCTGCTATCTGCATTGTTATATCACCAAATGTGATTGTGATTGGTTTAAGGAGTGCCTGTTCTACAGCAGTGTCTTGCTAAAGTTAAGCTGTAAAGCTGTAGGTGAATTTCATTGCTTATAAAATTGACTTTTATGTGAAAGAATGAAATGCTTCTTTACATTTGGTGTTTTCACTTGATATATTTTTGGAAAACATTGTGTAACTTTAAGATTTTGTTTAAGATTTAATGTTTAACATAGTTTAAAAATCAATAAAGCTGTTGTTGAAGGTCAGTGTGCTCTTTTGAGAGTGTTTTTATTTATGCTGATATGAACAAAGTAATGCCGTAGTAATGCGTTCTGAATAAACACCACAATGGAATACCCCCAGAAATAAGCAGTGGTGGAAAAATCATTCAGATCTCTTACACAAGTAAAAGTACTAATACCGCACTAAAATGACTCCACTACAAGTAAAAGTCCTGCATTCAAAACTTTATTAAGTAAAAGTACAAAAGTATCAAAATTAAAAGTACTCATTGTGCAGAATGGCCCCACTCAGATTGTTTTATATGTCCCAAATATATTATTGGATTATTATTAAGCAGAATTTTAATATTATCAAGGTAGGATTCATTTTATCTCCTTAACATACTGTTTTGAGGTTAAATTTCAACAAATGTCTAATCACTTTAAATTTAATGTCTCGACCTGAGAAGTACCTGAAGCTGTCATCTAAATGCAGTGGAGAAGAAGTATAAAGTGACATAAAATGTGAATACTCAAGTAAAGTACAACATCCTCAAAATTGTACTAAAATACAGTACTTGAGTAAATATACTTTCCACCACTGAAAATAAGTAATGTTTAACAGGATCAGATCAGAAATGGCACATTTTGATAGATCTCAAGGGTTTGCTTTAAATTACTCCCAAAAGGGAGGCCTCTGGTGGAGTTATGAGATTTTAAGCTCTTTTTTTACTCAATTTTTGACTGTGTTCGTGTGTGACAGACACTCACAGAAACCAAACCAAAGAAGCAATTACATTTTAGTCTCTGTTATCTTGTATCCATTTCTATATTTCAGTACCTTCCTGCAGATGTCAGGAAAAACATACAAATGTGTAGAGCAGGGATGGGCAACTGGAGGCCATGATAATGTCACACAAACCACTATTTGTGTCTTCTACTTTGTGTACATAAGGTAACATATTACAATATCCATACTTAGTTTACTCCAGGATAGGTTTCACTGCAACCACATGGCCTACTTGTTTAATCAAAACTATTCAGAGAACCCAACACAAACAGATACTTTAATTTATTGAAGAGAAAACATGTTTAGTTACCAGAACGACAGAACAAAACACAGCAGATACTTTGAGACCAAAGCAGAGGATGTTAAACAGACACACGATTGATTATATCTGAAGAGATTTCATTCACATCTAATGTCATCTTTGTCCTCATTTGATGTTGTTCTTACAACATGCCAATGTTCCTGCTCTGTGCAGAAACAGCAGCGGTAACACCAGACTGCTGGGGAAATTAAACCAGAATTCAAATGCTGTCAGCAAACACACATCATTTTCTGTCAGTGTATCAAGGACGAGCCAAATTAAACTCCCCAAGCACTTCAGCAACAGCACTGCCAGTATGGATAAGATGGTGTAGAAAGCCCTCCTCTTTGATTGGTCAACTCTTTCCCTGTCCCCGCCCTGTTCCCCTGGCCCTGGACGAATCAGAACCCAGAGAACAGAAAGGCTGCAGAAGGAGATGACGATCAACGAGAAAATCAACATGCACAAATCCAGAAATAACATGTTCTTAACAATGATTAGACTTACTGTTACACAGCAAACTAACCAAACACAGCCAATGCTGATGTCTCTGATTCTGATCCCTCTCTCTCCTCTCAGGTTCAGGTAGTTGACGGGATAAACGACAGCCAGGTAGTGCTCCACACAGGTCAGGACGTGAAAGAACGTCTCACCGTACCAGCTGAAGTACCAAATCATGTATCCTTTATAGAATATATTAAAGTGATCCATATAGACACCACAGCAGCAGAGTGTGTACCCCAAGATACCAATCAGCTCCACTGCGACCATGTGGTAGGTGAAGATGTCTGAGTGACTCGTCATTGCTGCTGCTGCAGAGGTGGAGCGCTGTTGACGCCATCGTTGGAGACCCAGGTAGATGATGAGGATGGAGAGAGGGAGGAGGAGGAGGATCTTTGTGATGTTGAATGAAGTGAAGATTAAAGAGCCTGGTTGGATGAAGAGGCAATACATGTTCGAAGGGACGTTAGGATGGAGAAAGGAGTCATTGGAGGAGGAGGAGGAGGAGTTTACTGCCATGTCTAAATGAAGAAAAGACAACCAAACGGAGAAAATGTATGAATACATTCACGGTAAAAAAATCAGACTGAGGAATACCATCTGTCCTGCTCCCCTTTGTGATTTATATGCAACTAAACAAAGACAATATATTTAACATCTTAAAAGCCACCTTCTGCAAGTGCATACAGGTAGGATTAACTGATGTAGTTTTAGTTTTACATTACCTTTCAGATTTCAGTTCTTACAGTTCTTTTGTTATAAGATTTGTCTGAAGTAGTTTCTGGTTCCAATGCTAACCCTCACCCCACCCCTAAACCTTCCGGGGCAGTTGGTCCGGTTAATGTTCAAACCAATAAACTATTGTGTTGTAAATGTGGCCTCTGAATTCTGAATTTGATGCACTTCATTCAAGTTTTAAACAGTGCCCCAACTTCTTTGCAATTTGGGTTATCCCTTTATATATATATGAGTGATGAAAGATTTTTAAAAAAAAGAAAAGAGAAGATTGAGATTGTTAATACAGGCTTTAGTCCAGTGTGACAACGTTTGCTACTGTCTCCCTCAGTCACTCCGTCACACCAATATGGATTCAATAAAATGATATTAAAAAGTAAGAAGAACACCAACCTTTTCAGGATTTGTTTCTGATTTTCCTCCGTCTGTAGACTCCTGCGTCTAAACATCTGATCCAGTTCTACTTTGCTGGTTATATATATATCATAGCCCCACTCCTCTTGTCTCACTCTGTCATGTCAGATTTGACTTAATTTTAAATGCAAATCTAATAAAAACAATCATTTGGGGATACTGAGTAAAATGAGCTCCTGTATTATTTTTCTCCATGTGGTTTCGGAAGTTGACCAGTTTTAGTTACAGCTCATTTGAATCCTGTCAAACAGATGTTGGGAATACGCAACGGGGCGTCCAATATGTTGGTGTATCTGGTTACAGATACCAACCGCCTCCATCACGGATCACCAAAAATGTTGGGAATTAATGATGACCTTGTACAGGGCGTCAAATATATTAATAAAAGGGCGTTATCATAAATGCTATCCCTCCCATAAGGATACCAAATATGTAGGGATGAACCTGAGCAAGACTTCAAGTTCAAAAGTGTGTTTAGATGGCTATAAGAATTATTAATGATTATCATAAATAATTATTAATTATGAGAAATGATATGACTTGATTTGCTCTAGGCCATAGCTCGTTAGGGGCACCACTCTGTAAAACAGAGGAAAATATAGCCAATTCACCTAAACCAGTCTCATAAAGTTACTAAACTACCAATTTGGAACACTGATTATTAATTATGAATATAATTATAATCAAATTACCTGATTAATATTTAGTAATGGTTGAAGGAATCGTGAATTCTTGACACAGCAGAGGCCAGCATATCGTTCAGAATGTACAACATTAAATAGACAGCATTCATAATCAAAAGGTATTTATAGATGTGTGTTTTATTTGCTTTACTTGTTTTTAGAATAAAGTATAGAGAACTACACAACAAAAGAGAGGGAACGTGTGTGTGTGTGTGTGTGTGTGTGTGTGAGTGAGTGAGTGGGGGTTGAAGTTCCTCACACAATGAGTCGTAAAAATTCCAGCTGTGAAGCCAGGTGACTAGGCTTTGCCCTGGTCATGTGAGCTGTTACAAACTGTTTAGTTACAGTTAATTTAAAATATATCATCTGAAAATCAGTGTATGAGCAGGTCAAAGGTTAGTAAGTTAGTTGCATATAAGACTGACTCTCTGTATAAAGCAAGATTAACATACAACTTTGATTGTAACACGAATATCACATAAATATACTTAAAACACACATATAAGGCAAATCATTAATTACAGGTCAAATTGTTTCTGCTGAAGTCCTTGCTGATTGCTTATCTAAGCCCATTTGCATTACTCACGAATCCAGTCAAAAAGGGGGGGAATCCTTTTTAAGTGGCAGGCGTGGAAGAAGGAAGTTGAGTTCAATAATTTGCCATCTTGCAAATTAAGTTGCTGGTTGTCCTTGTTGTCGAGGTGGAGCTTTCTCTGGCAGTTGCAGTGAACTTTGTGTTCATTGAGGCGACTTCGGTGCGCAGAGAAGGTCAGAGTTGCAGTTGGTTCAGAATTCCTTGTGGAAAGGGGATTCTGCTTGAAGTCTCAGAAGGAGGGAGGCCTCACCTCAGCAGGGCTCTGCAGGGGCTGAGGGGGAAGGGCTGGTGGCTCCAGGGTTCCCCCCTGGATGGAGCTGCCTCACCAAGCAGGGCAGTGGAGAAAGAGAAAAAGGGAGGGAGTACTGGCTTCCTTATAGCAGACCAGTGGCCCTCCTGTGGTGTCAAGAGCGGCTTGACCAATGATGTGACCTGGAAGGTGTCGTAAACGCTAAGCATTCTGGGAAGGGAAGTTCTTGAGACGACACAAAATGGAGGTGACCAGGGCGTCCCAGTGGCTCACACTGGTAGAGCGCTTACCACATGGCCGTGTGCTTCCTGCAGCTGACCAGGGTTCGAATCCGGCCTGAGGTCCCTTTGCTGCATGTCTTTCCCTCTGTCTCCCCCTTTCTATCTGTATCTATCTATCTAATAAAGCAGTAAAAATGCCACAAAAAAAAATCTATAAAAAAAAAAAAATGGAGGTGACCTGCCATTTTGTGAGTTGACTCAGAAAAATGTTTCATTTAGTCCACAAATGTTTAAGTCCACAAATGAACCCAAGATTCACCTGTGGTACAATCCCAACACAGATGATGAATGGGCATGTTCGAGTGACCAGCAGCAGCAACTCTATTTGCAAGGACCAGTCTTAATTGGTAAGATGGATGCTCAATGGTGAAATTGAATTGTTAAGTTGGTACCTGGAAAATTGATTTAGAAAACATACAAACTTTTGCTGTTGTATAAACTATATAAATGTAACCAACCCAAGCACACCCAGCCACCATTACTGCATGTACCTGTTTTTAGATGTAGCCACTGGTCACACCCAATCATGCAAAGCCATTGGTGAATTGTTTTGCTTATAAAATTGACTTTTGTGTTAAAGAATGAAATACTTTTTTAAATTCACTGTTTTGACTCGATATATTTTTGAAAAAAAACTTGCTTTTACATAATTTAAAACAAAATTTCAACAAAAAAGCTGATGTTAAGTGTCAGTGTTCTCTTCCAATATTGTTCTTATTCATGCTGATATGAACAACCACTGTCATCAACTCTGACTCAACAGATCACTCGCATTCCTGTCACAGTTCAGCTATGTTCCCTCCTGCTCATTCCCGCAGCCTCTGTTTCTCCACTCACCTGTTCACTCAGCTGCTTCAGATCACCAGTCAAGCCATTGTAAAGACTGTTGACACACTCACTCTTTGCCAGATCGTTCATTGCATTCATGCCTAACTTTGACAGCAGCGTTTCTTTTTGGACTGCTTGCCTGTTGCCGACCCTGCTTGTCTCTGACTCTCCTGCTTTGCCGATTCCCCAGTAAATGCCTCAGCCTTTTGTTCCCGACCACACCCATAACAATTCCCTCCAGAAATAACTGATGTTTATATGATTGGACAAAGCACATTTCAATATTTCTCCAGGGTTTTCTTTAAATTTTCTCCTAAAAGGAAGGCCTGAGGTGGAGTTATGTGATGTTTAAATTCTCTTTTTACTCAATTTTTGACTGTTTTCAGGTGTTACAGAGACTTGCAGAAACCAAACCAAAGAAGCAATTATATTTTAGTCTTTGTTTGTCATCTGGTGCCCATTTCTATATTTCAGTACCTTCCTGCAGAAGTCAAGTAATTGCAAAGACCAAAAGGAAAAAAATGTTTGGTAACACTTTCTATGAAGACTACATCTATAGTGCATTATGAGCGCATTCATAGTGAATTATAATGCTCATTATAATCAATCATAATGCATTATGACTGCACTCATAAACACATATAAAGCTTCATGATGCACTATATCAACAGTTATAAATATAGCTTATAATGACTTATAAATCCAAGTGTCTTATGAGTGCTCTTGACTGGTTATAAACTACAGGCTGACTGATGAGGCTGATAATACATTACATGCACAATCATGATGTTTCATTGTTAGCTATACTGCATTATAGATGTGTCTATATGAACCTCACTTTACTTAAAGCATACATTGATCATTTATTTATACTTATGGCATCCTATGAGTCCTTATAACAATTGATTGTTGAGGTGTGTGTATAGAGGGGTATGAGTAGTTGTAATGTATTATAAGCCTCATCAGTCAGCCTGTAGTTTATAACCAGTCAAGAGCACTCATAAGACACTTGGATTTATAAGTCATTATAAGCTATATTTATAACTGTTGATATAGTGCATCATGAAGCTTTATATGTGTTTATGAGTGCAGTCATAATGCATTATGATTGATTATAATGAGCATTATAATTCACTATGAATGCGCTCATAATGCACTATAGATGTAGTCTTCATAGAAAGTGTTACCAAATGTTTATCCAGTTATTTTTAAGTCAGTACCATGATAATGTTACACAAATCACTATGTGTGTGTTCCGCTTTGTGTACGTAAAGTAACATATTACAATATCCATATCTAGTTTACTCCAGCATGAGTTTCAGCCCAACAATATTTCAAACCACATGGCCAACTTGTTTCATCATGACTATTAAGAGAACCCAACACACACAGCTACTTAAGGCCATTTAAGAAAAAACATGTTTAGTTACCACAACAACAGAACAAAACACAGCAGATATTTTGAGACCAAAGCAGAGGACGTTAAACAGACAAATGATTGATTATATCTGAAGAGATTTCATTCAAATCGAATGTCATCTTTGTCCTCATTTGATGTTGTTCTTACAACATGCCAATGTTCCTGCTCTGTGCAGAAACAGCAGAGGTAACACCAGACTGCTGGGGAAATTAAACCAGAATTCAAATGCTGTCAGCAAACAACCATCATTTTCTGTCAGCCCCAAGAACAAACCAAATTAAACTCCCCAAGCACTTCAGCAACAGCACTGCCAGTATGGCTAAGATGGTGTAGAAAGCCCTCCTCTTTGATTGGTCAACTCTTTCCCTGTCCCCGCCCTGTTCCCCTGGCCCTGGAC
This sequence comes from Centropristis striata, assembly GCF_030273125.1. Lineage (NCBI taxonomy): Eukaryota > Metazoa > Chordata > Actinopteri > Perciformes > Serranidae > Centropristis > Centropristis striata. The sequence continues at coordinate 2,665,075 of NC_081533.1, read as the reverse complement.
GAATCAGAACCCAGAGTACAGAAAGGCTGCAGAAGGAGATGCGATCATCGAGAAAATCGACATGAACAAATCCAGAAATAACATGTTTTCAACAATGTGTTACACAGCAAACCAGCCAAACACAGCCAATGCTGATGTTTCTGATTCTGATCCCTCTCTCTCCTCTCAGGCTCAGGTAGTTGATGGGATGAACGACAGCCAGGTAGTGCTCCACACAGGTCAGGACGTGAAAGAATGTCTCACCGTTCCAGCAGAAGTACCAAAGAATGTATCCTGCTTTGTATATTTTTACATTTTCCCTATAGACACCACAGCAGCAGAGTGTGTAGCCCAAGACACCAATCAGTTCCATGGTGACCATGAGGTTGGTGAAGATGTCTGAGTGACTCGTCATTGCTCCTGCTGCAGTGGTTGATTGATGTTGACGCCATCTTTGGAGACCCAGGTAGAGGACGAGGATCTTTATCATGTTAAATGAGGTGAAGATTAAAGAGCCTGGTTTGATGAAGACGCAATAGCTGACCGAGGCATTAGGGTGAAGAAGGGAGTCATTGGAGGAGGAGGAGGAGGAGGAGTTAACTGCCATATCTGGATGAAGAAAAGACAACCAAAAGAGAAAAATGTATTAATACATTCACGGTCGAACAATCTGAGAAGAGGAATACCTTCTGTCTGGTTTTTGGTTCTAGTGCTAACCCTTACCCTAACAAACGAAAACACTTTTGCGTTTCTAAATGTGGACTGAATTTGATGCACTCTGATCTTTTTTCAGTGTCCTAGCTTCTTTGCAATCACAGTTGTTCATATAGCAATGAAATGTCTCTTTAAAGTTTATTGAGATAATATTTAATAAAACTAGTCAAGAGAGCAATCAACTGCTCCTGTGGAATTTGACGCCACTGACACAAAAAAAACAGGTGAAAGTTCCCCTCGAATAGAAAGCATTTTTGGCCAAACTTTAGTCCCTATCATATTAACAACTTCACTTTGAGCATCCTGAGTTCTTCCTGAACGTAAAAACTGGTACCTCTGCTTTCCTCTATAAATTTTCTTGCCTTTTTAACATCGCGGTCTATGAGGCTGTTGGTGCATGTTGGTAGTGCATCTGTGCGTCCTACACCCAAACTATAACTCTGACAGCTTTAGCAGACGAATGTGAGTGAGAATTTTCCTACGTTTCTATGTATAATTTATTTCTATAGAGTGGTATCTGTGGCCTCAAGCGCAGTTTCCAAATAAATTTTTTTGACAAATGTTTCGCTCTCTATGCACTCTAGTGATGATGTCATCCACTCTATCCTCTTCATAATGGCGAGTTTTTGCAGAACAATTTGAAAACCGTTTGTCAAAACCCTTAAAAAAGTCATAGCACACTTGTCATGGCCGAGCTGGTCGAGTCGATACCTTTTTGGTGTATGTGCAACCAAAACTCTGGGAGTAGTAGTCGACCGAAAAGAACACGGAAATAACTGAAGAGTAAATAGGATTAAGCCCGTTGAATAGTACACAGTGTGCTCTATCAAGCACACTCAATAAATAACATTGACATATTAAATACAATGTTAAATAAGACAACGTTTGCTACTGTCCATTTCAGTCATCTCGACTAATACGGATTTAATAAGATGTTGATATTAAAAAGTAAGAAGATAAACAACCTTATAACCCTAACTGCAGTAACTACGCAAAAGGTAAAACTGAGAAAAACTGCTTTAAATTTTTTAACCTTTTTTAACTGGCCAGCCAAATGGGTTATAGGTAGGTAAGTGATATGACACTTTTTTCTACATGTATTGATTATGTTATTTTTATGCTCAAAAATCATGGTGATTTATTTGACCTTCGACCCCAGAAACGAAGTTACTGCATTACTGTAAAATGTTCTAATAGTAATGCATAAACAGAGTGCAGTAACTACAATGTTGTTGTCTTCTTTCAGCTTCTATATTTTGTTTTCAGTGAATAAACTTTTTTTAAATAGATTTTTTTGTAAATGTATTTCAAAGTCTTTAACAACTATATTCAGAGATTTGCATATTTTAGACTTAACATTATAAAGTAATGTTATATTTTAGTCTTAATATATTTTTATCTCACTTTTTTACTTGGACACACATCAAAATTGAAATTTAAAACTTTGTCACAAGATACTAAAACAGACATCAAGGAGTTCATTTTCAGCTAAAACTCAATTTCGACCAAAAGGGTAGTTACTGCAGTTAGGCTTTGTAGGGCAGTTTAGACTCCTGCGTCGAACCATTTGATCCAATTATACTTCACTGGCCGTTTATCCTAGCCCCACAATAATAATAATAATAATAATAATAATAATAATCACTTCAGGATATTGGTAAAATCAGCACCTTTATCATTTTTCTCTTTGTGTTTTTTTTGTAGTAGATCAGTTTTAGTTACAGGTCATTTGAATCCTGTCAAGCAGATGATAAATAGTTTGTTCTGTTGAAAAAATATATATAAAAAAACAAACTACTGATAACTTTATCAGTACAACTCGTTTTCTATTCAGAAATATTGTAAAACAATTTTTAAAAAAGTCATAAGGTGGCACAGACTGCACCCTAAATGTTGGATCTGAGGTAGGGTTTGTCCTGTTTTAACTCTCTTCAGCTTCATATTTGACTTAAGTTGGTTGGCAGTTTCGGCAGCAGCAGCACTATCTGCAAAGAGCAGATTTTCTGCCTTACCTTTTTGAATAAGTTTACCTGTTTTTAGATTTTAGAAAAGTAGCTTAAATCACTTAATGTAGGGGGTTGGTTGGTTGCCATTGGGCATCTCCAGTAGCTCTGCTGCTGCAAAAGAAAGCACCGCCAAAGATTATTGTGGTTTGTTTAATCAATTAGTTGAGGAAGTAATTGGTAGATAAATAGACAATGAAAATAATAATCAGTTGCAGCCCGTAATAATAATAACTGAAAGATTCAAGGACACCCACCTTGTCAGTTGTATTTATTTCTGACCTTCGTCCTGCTGAGACGGCTCAAAACTGACGTCTGATCCAAGCATACAGAATATTTACATTTGTGTGTGTGTGTGTGTGTGTGTGTGTGTGTGTGTGTGTGTGTGTGTTTGACAGGTGTGAGGCAGGATTGTGGAGGTTTTTTGCATGTTGCATCACCAGCTCAAGTCGAAATGAGCCTACAGATAAAGGATACCTTCGTTATGTCACACAAATAACTGAAATTACACAAGAGGTTTACACAATTAATCAATGTTTTTAATCATTGAAGCAAAGCAGCTTTATAACTAATATTCATACAAATGAAGCCATTATGGTTTGTGTCTCATATAATGTTCTAGTTGTAGCAGACTCAATTCTAAGGCGACAGAATAAATATCATACATTATATAAATAACACTCCAAAATGAGTCTATATTCTAACAAGGGAAAAATTGACATGGCCCTTTTCAAAGTGGCCCCTTTTACCTCTGAACTTAATATTTCTGAATGAAAATGGGTTCTATGTGTACCCACAAGTGTCCACTTTGAAGTCATGCCCACTTTATGATAGACCCAGTTTTTTTCATGCAGTGTGACCGTATAATATTGGCCTCATTTTTTTGAATATTTATGCGCACTGGGATCCCACTTAGTCAGTGAGTTGCATAAATCGGGTATGCTCAGACTCTTGTGGATTCAATGAGCCCAATTGTATTTATCTGTGAAGAGTCCCCATAGTAGCATTTCAACTCTCAATTCTAAGGCTACAGAGAAGATATTATATATAATATAAATAACACTCCAAAATTAGGCTATATTCCGGCAAGTGAAAAATTGACATGGCCCATTTTAAAGAGGCCCCATTAACCTCTGAGCTTAACATATCTGCATGAAAATGTATTCCTTTACTCCTCACATACATGCCCACTTTATGCGTATCACATGCAGGTTTTTTTATACATTAAAAAAGTGTTGTTTGGCCTATTGTATCTGTATTTTTCTGCTTTCTGGGGTCCTTAAACAGTCTGTGAGTTGCATAAATTGGGTATGACTGGAAAGCTGGGACTGTGGATTCAACTATCAACTCTCTAAGACGACAAAGACAATTGTATATATTATATAAATAACACTCCAAAATTAGGCTATATTTTAGAAAAAATGAAAAACAGGCATGCCCCTTTCAAAGTGGCCCATTGACCACTGACAAGATGTCTGGATTAACAGACATGCCTACTTTATGCGAATCCCTTGCAGTTTGGGACCGAAATCACACAGTTTATCTCATGCATTAAATGTGTTATTTTGGCCTATTGTATGTGAATATTTCTGCATAGTTGTGTCCCTAAACAACATTGGAATTGGATCAATTTGATACTACTGGAATGCAATTATCCCAATTTTATAAATGTGATGATGTCAGTCCCCATCTTGAAACTTGAGCTTGGTATATAAAATGAGCTGCTGTGACCTCAGTTATAATCACAGCCTCATGAAACTTTACAACCACAGACTAGAGACCTAGATAATTTAGAAAATGAATGTTAACAATCTTAACACTATATTAACAATAAGGGGGTTTCTCAACAGTTACGGCGACAGAAGTGCTTTCCATCCAAATGCTAAAACATAGAAATCTCTGAAATGTGACATTTCTTTTAACAAGTGAGAAAATTACAAAATGTCCACACTTTCCAAAAAGTCCTTACTTAGTTTAAATCAGAGGTCCTCATAATGACAGAAGCATAAGATCTATTCCCGACACACATCAACACACACACACACACACACACCCACACACAAACACGCAAACGTTTACTTAGGTCACTTTTGGGGATGTAACTAACATCTGGGGACATGACAAATATTGACAAACTAATTTCTTGGAGAGTTACCCTCACCATAACCACTTCCTCAAAAGATCCCAAAATCATTTTTTTTTTTTTTTTTTTTTACCATCTGGGGACCTGGCAAATGGACATGATGCCCCCAGTGAAATGGTCCTTAAATGGAAATATAAAGGTCCACAAAGGTAGCCTAAGTAAGTAACAAACACATACACACAAGCCCAGAGCCCAGGCAGGTGTGCTGGGCAGCATCATGTAACTATATGATTTAAATAAGCACCAGCTGGGACTGAGGGTGCTACAGTGCCACTTATTGGCAGCGGGCTGTAACTGCAAGCCAACAAATTAGTACCAATGTTAAAGCTGCACATGAACCTTTTGTATGTACAGTATTGATGTCAGTCCCCACAGTAGACTTTCATTGAAATCTTGAAACTTGAGCTTGGTGTATAAAATGGGCTGCTGTGACCTCTAGGATAATCACAGCCTCATGAAACTGTACACCAACAGATAAGAGAACTAGAGCATTCAGAGAATGGATGGCTTTCCACACTATATTAACTATAAGTGGGTTTCTCAGCAGTTTGAACAACACAAATGCTTGCCATCCATTTTTCAACAAGTGATCAAACATGGTTAAATTGTACACCAAATGTGTGTCACAAATGATTGCAACCCCCAAATTGCTCCAACAACTTAGGAGACGTAATAGAGCATGGAATTAGACTTCATAAACTCACATCATAGTGTTCTGAACCCTTCTAAACTTTCAACATTTGAGTAAAGCCTAACTTGAAACAATGTTTATTACACTTAATGAAAAGAACAACTGTGGCTGCATCTCAAGTTAATCTTCAGGTTCAATGTCTCAGATGATGTACACCATTTCTCTGTTACATTTACTGTTGACCTGCTATCTCCTAAGGAAGAGGTCATGAGATATGCAAAATTCCACCACAGTATCCTCATTTGGCGTTGTTCTTATGACACACTAATGTTGCTGCTCTCAGCAGAAACAGCATTGGTAACACCAGACTGCTGGGGAGATTAACCCAGACTACAGACACTCTCATCACACACTCAATATTTTCCCTTAACATATGAAAAGAAACAATAAACAGATTCCCACTCAACCTTATTAACAGCACTGCCAGTATGGCTAAGATGGTGTAGAAAGCCCTGCGCTTTGATTGGTCGACTCTTCCCCTGTCCCCGCCCTGTTCCCCAGGCCCTGGACGAATCAGAACGCAGAGAACAGAAAGGCTGCAGAAGGAGATGATGATCAAGGAGACAATCAAGAAGCAGAAATCAAGGAATTGAAAGTTTGCATTAAACTGCAGACATGCTGATCCAAAGCAAACCAGCCAAACACAGCCGATGGTGATGTTTCTGATCCTGATCCCTCTCTCTCCTCTCAGGCTCAGGTAGGTGACGGGATGAACAACAGCCAGGTAGCGCTCCACACAGGTCAGGACGTGAAAGAATATCTCCCCAAACCAGGTGAATAACCAAAGACGCAACCCGGAAAGGAAAATATTAACATTATACGTATAGATAGCACAACAGCAGAGGGTGGCCCCTAAAACACCAATCAGCTCCATGGCGACCATGTGGTAGGTGAAGCTGTCTGAGTGAGTCGTCGTTGCTGCTGCTGCAGAGGTGGAGCGATGACGACGCCATCTTTGGAGACCCAGGAAGAGGACGAGGATGCAGAGAGGGAGGAGGAGGAGGATGCTGGTGAGGCAGAATGCACTGAAGATGAAGGCGCTTGGTCTGGCGAAGATGAGGCAATACATGTAACAATTAATGTCAATATGAAGAAGAGAGTCATTGGAGGAAGAGTTAACCGCCATATCTAGAAGAGAAAAAGACAAAATACAGAAATTGTATGAATTGCATTTATTGTATGTCAATGCTTGAAAGCTGTCAGTGACTTCAGTACATGTTTTTAAAACATATTTTCATCTCATTTAGTTTGCTGTGAATGCATCAATGCCCTGTGTTTGTTGTGTTAAAGATGCAGCAAGTTATGTTTTATGGCATGAACAGATTACATCAATGTTACTGTAAACAAACGATTAAGGTATTGGTTGGTGGTTCCACATGAGCCAACCAAACATCCCAAAAATGTTTTATGACCAAATAAATACAGCAAATATGGCAATTATTGCATTAATGCAACACAAACAAGCATAACATGACTTCCCACTGATTGCCTGTAGTTTAACTCATAAAGATTAGACTCTATCTGCAGTTTGTTGGTACAGAAACAACAACTGCTTACTAAGGTAGTTAGAAAGAAAGAAAGTGCATCCTTGACTGAACAAACAAATATATATGTGCAGGAAAAGGTTTATGTGTACTTTACTTCATGCAAGATGATAACTTATACCTAGAAATACAGTTTACATAGCCAGACTGACCAAACAGAACATAAAAAGTCTGGAAGTGATCTCATCCACATTAATGAAGCCAAAACAATTAGTTAAAAAAAAACTCTGCAACTATTTTAATCGCTTTTATTTTTTTGGGAAGCAAAAACAGTGAAAACTGATGAACAATCTGCACTTCAAGCCTCTAATATAAAAAGATTTGGCTGTTTTTATGTTGTTGTAATATGCCAACTTTTGAACAAAATATTTCATGTCATCTTGGGCTCTGAGAAGTTTTGTCACTTTATGAACAAAACATCTAAGCAATTAGTCAAGAAAGTAACTGGCAAAATGGTTGATAATGAAAATATCTGTTAGTTACAGCCATGTATATGAAGGAAGTAAAACATAATGAATTAATAATTAATTAAGTAAAAGAGGACACCCACCTTGTCAGTCGTATTTATTTCGGACCTTTGTCCTGCTGAGACGGCTCCAAACTGAACCTCTGATCCAAGTATTGAGTTTATTAACACATTTGTGTGTGTGTGTGTGTGTGTGTGTGAGAGAGAGAGAGAGAGAGAGAGAGAGAGAGAGAGAGAGAGAGAGAGAGAGAGACAGGACTGTGGAGTTTTTTTGCATACAATCCAGACGTTGTGATACTTTTTTCATGGTTCATTTCTGCAGGCAAATTTTGTTTTATCACATTCTACTTTTTTGAGGGACACTATGTATAAACACCTGCTTCAATCAGACAAATGAAACATGAACAAATTCATTCATTCATATCATAACTCATCAACTCCACTGATGAGCAGTGGACTCTCAGCAGTGAGAGTCGAACTCTTAACCTCAGAATCCATTAATGACGTATTCCTGAGCTGTGTCAGGGTCCAGATTCAAATTGTAGCGATGCAAATATAACTCATTGTTTCTGTACATTAAGATGACAGAGCTCAAATCATTTTTATGCTACAAATGACTACTGTGTATTTAAATCAGATGAAGAGATTTTACCCAGATTGGCTGTTTGTCAATGACATATGAGTCTGCAGATAAAATATGACTTTGTCCTTTTCAAAGTGGCCCATTGATCTCTGACCTCAAGATATCTGAACGGTTCTATGTGTCCCTAAACAGTCTGTGAGTTGTATAAATTGGGTATCACTGGAAAGCTGAGACTCTTGTGGATTCAATGAGCCAGATTTTATTCATGTGAGGTGATGTTAGTCCCCAAGGGGATGTCTTTTGACCTCTGAACTCAAGATATCTGAATGAAAATGGGTTTTGTGGGGACCATAGACTGTATATAAATAAAGGACAAAGTGACCATGAAGTCACCCGTTGGTTTGTGGCCCGTTGGAAGCATCGAGTTACACTCGTCGCCATCTTGTTTCCAATACGGGGAGCAGACAATATGTGGAGTTTGGAGGAGGAGAGGGATGTGATCACTGACGACAGCCTCTCTACACCTCAACCTGACTCACTCATGTTAGGTTAACTGGAGCATTAACTGATGCTAGTTTAAATGTTGGTTACTGACCTCAGAAAACTGAGCAGCGACTCCTTGGAGTGTCTGTTAGTCCAACCAAACACTGAACAAGACATTTAATGAACAAAACCTTCAAATAATACGTCATTAATTGAAAATACATTGAAAGGCTCAAAGTTATGAGACCAAAATGGCAAACGTCCTTTTTTATATCTATATAATGTTATACGCATTGTTCTGCTTCTCTCCTGATGATGGCTTCGCCTTGTTAGTGACCTGTCAATCAAAGGAAGCCACGCCCCCAAAACATACAAGTCTTTATCTTCCATTTTCTTCTAAATGGGGCCATTATTTACACTATTAACAACTATTTGGTAGAATGCAGCTTAAGGCACTTCCTGGTTTGACTTCCTGCTCAGACTGCCGCCTGGTGGGTACCCATGACTCTGCCCTTTATAGACATCTCCAATTTATGCAAATTCCATGCAGTTTCAGCCAAATGTGCTTACTTCTGCCAATTTTATGTGAATATTTGCGTATAATGGGGTCCCTAAACAGTTTGTGAGCTGCATAACTTGGTTATGACTGGAAAGCTGAGACTCTTGTGGATTAAATGAGCCCAATTTTCTTCATGTGTCATGATCTTAGTCCCCAAAGTAGCCATTTCAACTCTTAATTCTAAGGCTACAATGAAGATAGAACATATATAAATAACATGTTAATGTAATAATATGTTAAACTGATTGCCATGGTGCATTTCAGTAGTTCTCAAGACTTTAAATTACTCCTAAAAAGAGAGTCTGAGGTGTAGCTGTGTGATGTCTTTAGTCTTTTTTGTCATCTGGTGTCCATTTTTATACTTCAGAGCCTTCCTGCAGAAGTCAGGAAAACATAATATATGTGGTGTATTTGCAAAGACCAAAAGAAAAACAATGTTTATACAGTTATACATTTATTTTTAAGAAGTTAGTACCATGATAATGTTACACAATCAACTTCTGTGTTCTACTATGTGTACAGAAATTAACATATTACAATATCCACTCTTAGTTTACGCCAGCGTCGTTTGCCTACTTTTTTAACCACGAATATTCAATGAAGCAAAAATAACACAACAGATTTTATGTTTTTTTTCCATAGGAAATCCATAGGAAATAGCAATTTGAAGTGATTAGAAAGAAAAAACAACATGTTTAGATACTAGAATTACAGAACAAAACACATCAGATATTTTTTTAACAGCAGGTTGAGACCAAAACAGTGGATGTTAAAACAGTCAGATGTTTGTTAGTATCTCAAGAGATTTCATTTAAATCTAATCTAATTCTTATCCTCTCTTGGAGTTTTTCTTACAACACACTAATGTCGCTGTTCTTTGCAGAAACAGCAGAGGTAACACCAGACTACTGGGGAGATTAACCCATCAATAAACAGAGAACAAGCCAAAGTATATGCCCAATGCACTTCAGCAACATCACTCCCAGTATGGCTAAAATGGTGTAGAAAGCCCTCCTCTTTGATTGGTCAACCCTTCCCCTGTCCCCGCCCTGTTCCCCTGGCCCTGGACGAATCACAACCTAGAGGACAGAAAGGCTGCAGAAGGAGATGATGATCAAGGAGAAAATTACAGTGCAAAAATCCAGCAAAAGTAACAACAGATGTAGGACAGAAAACAAAAGACATATAGATCTCAAATGAAGCAAAGAGAAAAAAAATATGTTTAGTTACCAAAAAGATGGAGCAAAAATGCACCAGGTGGAAACCAAACCATATTTCCTTAGTGTCTGAAGAGATTTAATTAGTATTTATTGGAATCATCACTTGGTGCTTTTCTTAAAACACATTAATGTTCCTGCTTTGTGTAGAAACAGCAGAGGTAACACCAGACTACTGGGGAGATGAAACCAGACTTGAGATGTCGACATGATACAGGAACTACCATTCATCAAAAAATTAACAATAAAAACACCCACACTCCCAAAAAACCTCACTAACAGCACTCCCAGTATGGCCAGGATTGTGTAGAAAGCCCTGCGCTTTGATTGGTCAACTCTTCCCCTGTCCCCGCCCTGTTCCCCTGGCCCTGGACGAATCAGAACCCAGAGAACAGAAAGGCTGCAGAAGGAGATGATGATCAAGGAGAAAATTATGAAACCCAAATACATGAAAGAGGCAGCTTGGTATACCTTCATCATACCTGTTGGTCCACAACAAACCAGCCAAACACAGCCAATGCTGATATTTCTGACCCTGATCCCTCTCTCTCCTCTCAGGCTCAGGTAGGTGACGGGATGAACAACAGCCAGGTAGCGCTCCACACAGGTCAGGATGTGAAAGAATATCTCCCCATACCAGCTGAATGTCCATAGGATGTACCCCACAAACAATAAGTCGATGCGTTCCCGAGAAGCACCCCAGAGGTTGATTATGCACCCTAAGACATCCCCCAACTCCATGGCGACCATGTGGTAGGTAAAGATGTCTGAGTGACTCATCACTGCTGCTGCTGCAGAGGCGGAGCGCTGTTGATTCCATCGTCTGAGACCCAGGTAGATGATGAGGATGCAGAGAGGGAGGAGGAGGAGGATCTTTGTGATGTTGAATGAGGTGAAGATGAAGAAGCCTGGTCCGATGAAGAAGCAATCCCAGTCTAAAGGGACTCTGGAGGAGGAGTTTACTGCCATATCTGGAAAAAGAAAAGATAATCAAATTGAGAAAATCTACAAAGTCTTTAATACCATGTGTTCAAAACATATGTAGGTAAAACACGCCATTTTTTGTCTCAAGAATTTATGAAAAAATTGTCAATAAACGCCTCTAGAATATCACATCAATACACCAAGACCTTGAGGAGCAACAGCTCATTTTATACACTGAGCTCAAGTTGCACTGACTAACATCATCACACTTTAATAAGATTGGGCTCATTGAATCCACAAGAGTCTCAGTTTTCCAGTCATACCCGCATTATGCAGCTCACACACTGTTAAGGGCAAAAATATTGAATTGAAGATGGTATTCATAACAAAATTAAATGGATGAGAAAAACAGGTTTTTTGCCTGTAATTGCATGTTATCAGTCTAAAGTGGGTGTGTCTGTAAAGAGGAGACTAGTGGATACCCATAGAACCCATTTTAATAAGATATTTTGAGATCAGAGGGCCACTTTAAAATTCAGCATGTCCTTGCTAAAATAGCATTGGGTCTTCCAAATACCAAGGGGTTTCAAAGATGTATTTTGAGGATACTGATCGAGTCTTTCAGAAAAAATGCTGCCTTTTTAAAATTCAGTTTTACCTGTACAAACGTCCAAACAGCAAGATAAAGTTTCAGTTGTCCACATTAATGTTAATTTAAGAAGAACGTGATATTAGAAAGAAATACCACCCACCTGTTTCTGATCTTCTCTCTGTGGACTCTTCTCATCTGATCGAGACAATTTACTGAATGTAAATCAGCCCCACTGCCCTTTTCTCTCTCTCTGACGTCATTTCAAATTCAAATGTTATATAATAATGATCATATGGGGAACATAGGTAAATTTAGCACCTGTGTTGTTTCTCTCGTGTGGTTTCTGTCGTTGACCACAAGTCCAACAGCACGAACAACACAACTGCTGTCATGGTTACACTTGATTAACTGCTTCTTGCTGGTCCTTCCTTAGCCTTTTACATCACTAAGAATCACACCAGAAACCCCAACATGTGCTTTAACTTTAAACGAACCTTTGAAAAGAGAAAAAAATGTAAAATGTCCAAACTTTCCAAAAAGTCCTCACTTAGTCCAAAGCGCAGGTCCTCATAAAGATAGAAGCATAAGAGACCAGAAACACACACACACACACACACACACACACACACACACACACACACATTTATTTAGGTCACTTTTGAAGACACTACATATTACACTTGGGGACATAACATGCACTGACTTATTGTAATTTCCTGGAGAGTTGCCCTAACCATAACCACTTCCTGGTTAACCCTTCACCCTATCATTAAGAGACCCAGGCTGACCCCAATGAAACAGCCTTACATTAAAATAGGCTCTCAGATCCAGACAGGTGTGCTGGGCTGCATGACACTATGAGATTTGAATAAGCACCAGTCTTAGTTACAGGTCATTTGAATCATGTCAGGCTGATGATAAAGTAGGTGTTGTTTGTTCTGTTGGAAGCTGTTGATACAACTAATGATACTAACATCTACAACTCAGTTTTTATTCAGAAACATTGTAAATTGATGAAGTGGCTTAAATTATTATTTAATTATCTAATTATTCTTAGATATTTGATGCCACATGCAGTTTTATGCTGTTTTAACTCTCCACATCTTCATATACCAGGAAAAAAACAAAGAGAAATAGACAATTTGAAGAGTTTATTTTGAACAAATTAGTACCAGTGTTAATGCTGCAGATGAACATATTGTATGTAGCGTATATGAAGTAACATATCAAAGTACCCATACAGTACATCATTGATTCCAGGATTCACAGCTGTTCAACCATGATTATTCAATGGAGCAAAAGTAAGAACAGATTCCAGGTGAATTTTACAGCAAACAAAAGATATATAGAGACTTCAATTGAGCAAAGAGAAAAAAAAGATGTTTTGTTTCCAAAAGAATAAAACAAAAACACACCAGATGGAAACCAAACCACACAACTGTTTCTCAGTGTCTGAAGAGATTTCATTAATATTGAATGGAATCCTCATTTGGTGCTTTTCTTAAAACACATAAATGTTCCTGCTTTGTGTAGAAACAGCAGTGGTAACACCAGACTACTGGGGAGATTAAACCAGACTTGAGATGCCAACATGATACAGGAACTACCATTCTTCAAAAAATTAAACACAAAAACACCCACACTCCCAAAAAACCTCACTAACCGCACTCCCAGTATGGCCAGAATTGTGTAGAAAGCCCTGCGCTTTGATTGGTCAACTCTTCCCCTGTCCCCGCCCTGTTCCCCTGGCCCTGGACGAATCAGAACCCAGAGAACAGAAAGGCTGCAGAAGGAGATGATGATCAAGCAGAACACCATGAAGAAGAGATACATGAAATAGTAGTCTTGGTTTATACTCATCACACCTGTTGCTCCAGAGCAAACCAGCCAAACACAGCCAATGCTGATATTTCTGATCCTGATCCCTCTCTCTCCTCTCAGGCTCAGGTAGGTGACGGGATGAACAACAGCCAGGTAGCGCTCCACACAGGTCAGGATGTGAAAGAGCATCTCCCCAAACCAGGTGAATGTCCATAGGATGTACCCCACAACAAATAAATCGATGCGTTCCCTAGGAGTACCCCAGAGGTTGATTATGCACCCTAAGACATCCCCCAACTCCATGGCGACCATGTGGTAGGTAAAGATGTCTGAGTGACTCGTCACTGCTGCTGCTGCTGCAGAGGTGGAGCGCTGTTGATTCCATCGTCTGAGACCCAGGTAGATGATGAGGATGCAGAGAGGGAGGAGGAGGAGGATCTTTGTGATGTTGAATGAGGTGAAGATGAAGAAGCCTGGTTCGATGAAGAAGCAATCAATGCCTGAAGGGACTCTGGAGGAGGAGTTTACTGCCATATCTGGAAAAAGAAAAGATAATCAAATTGAAAAAATCTATAAAGTCTTTAATACCATGTGTTCAAAACATATGTAGGTAAAACACGCCATTTTTTGTCTCAAGAATTTATGAAAACATTGTCAAAAAACGCCTCTAGAATATCACATCAATACACCAAGACCTTGAGGAGCAACGGCTCATTTTATACACTGAGCTCAAGTTGCACTGACTAACATCATCACACTTTAATAAGATTGGGCTGATTGAATCCACAAGAGTCTCAGCTTTCCAGTCATACCTGCATTATGCAGCTCACACACTGTTTAGGGCAAAAATATTGAAATGAAGATGGTATTCATAACACATTTAAATGCATGAGATAAACACGTTTTTTGTCTGTAACTGCATGTTATCAGTCTAAAGTGGGTGTGTCTGTAATGAGGAGACTAGTGGATACCCATAGAACCCATTTTAATAAGATATTTTGAGATCAGAGGGCCACTTTGACAATCGGCACGTCCTTGCTAAAATAGCATTGGGTCTTCCAAATACCAAGGGGTTTCAAAGATGTATTTTAAGTATACTGCCACCATCGAGTCTTTCAGAAAAAATGCAACCTTTTTAAAATTCAGTTTCACCTGTACAAACGTCCAAACAGCAAGATAAAGTTTCAGTTGTCCACATTAATGTTAATTTAAGAAGAACGTGATATTAGAAAGAAATACCACCCACCTGTTTCTGATCTTCTCTCTGTGGACTCTTCTCATCTGATCGAGACAATTTACTGAATGTAAATCAGCCCCACTGCCCTTTTCTCTCTCTCTGACGTCATTTCAAATTCAAATGTTATATAATAATGATCATATGGGGAACATCGTGTGGTTTCTGTCGTTGACCACAAGTCCAACAGCACGAACAACACAAGAGCTGTCATGGTTACACTTGATTAACTGCTTCTTGCTGGTCCTTCCTTAGCCTACCCCAACACATACTTTAACTTTAAACTAACCTTTGAAAAGAGAGAACATTAAAAAATGTCCACACTTTCCAAAAAGTCCTCACTTATTCAAAAGCGCAGGTCCTCATGATGACAGAAGCATAAGAGACCAGAAACACACACACACACACACACACACACATGTTTATTCATGTAACTTTTGTAGGGGTCACAGCTGTTCCACAAGTTTCATTTGGATTCATGGATTGAATGCATTATGAATTGTGGAAGCAATTTCTTGATTCCATGCTTCAAGATGGGTGCCTTTCTTTGTTCACCCCAAACAAAGACAAACGACCCCCACTCCCACTATGACCATGGCCACGGCCATCTGCATATACCTAAAGGCGTCTCATTGGCTAATTCTAACAGGAAGTACAACTCCCAGGTAGAGACAGAAAAGTCTCCTACAGCCACCTCTTCACTCTCTTCTCCTCGACTCACTCGGAGGGTCAGCACTGCTGCTGTCCTGGTTTGCACTCCAGAAGGTAGACCAGACAATCTCCCTCCCTCTCCAGCTCTAAGGGAAGGCCAGCAAGGCCCCAAACCAAGCTTGGGCCCACCACCACGCTTCTAAGTTTCCTGCCTGTGATCTATACTGGATATAATCACAGAGACCATCACCAAGCTTTTGGAGCCAATAACAGGAAATGACTTTGGAAACACCAAAACCCAAAAGGGACCTGATTCTTCTTCAAAAGGATTTCTGCTTTCCTCTTTCAACTCTGGACTCTGTGGTATAGTACTGGGCAGTTAGTAAGCAAGAACAAGTTTGTTAATCTTAAATCAATGGTGTTGATCTGTTGTGTGTTTGTTAAGTATGTTTGTGATATTTTGTGTAGCCAGATCATTTAAATTAGTATGATTAATCTTGCTCTACATACTTTAAGTTGTACATGTAAATTAACTATAACTCATTTGATTTGCTCACACACTAAAACCACATCAAATATGTTTTAATCTGGCTTCCTACAAACACATAGACTTTCAAGGCCGCATGGTCTATTGTTCACCAAGAACAAAAGGGCTTCTGCCATTTTGATTTTCTTCAATGACCGCCCTTGGTTGGCCATTTTGTTACACATAACCTTTCACCCACATTTCCACTGTAAATAGTCTTTTAGATTAGTTATTGTGTGTTTGCTTGCTTTACTTTGTTTTAGAATAAATACCTTTTTGGACTAATATGCTTCTCCTTTTAATGTTGCACATGAATGAGTGGTTTGCTAAACCTCTGCTATGAAAAGAACTCCAAAATTCCTTCAACCGTTAATACATATTAATAAGGTAATTTGATTATAATTTTATTCATAATTAATTATCAATGTTCCAAATTAATAATTTGTTAACTTTATGAGACTGATTAACTATGATTTGCTATCTTTCCTCTTTCTAAGTAAAGAGGTGGTGCCCCAAAATAACTTTAATTCATTTAAAGTGTTAAATATTAATTTAGTCAGTTTCTGATAGCAAAATTTACCTAAATCAGCTTTTACCTCTAGATGTTTTGGTACCCCCTGTTGGAGGAAATTAATATCTGCAACCAGATACCCCTACACTTTTAAGGACACTACATATTACACTTGGGGACATAACATGCACTGACTTATTGTAATTTCCTGGAGAGTTGCCCTAACCATAACCACTTCCTAGTTAACCCTTCACCCTATCATTAAGAGACCCAGGCTGACCCCAATGAAATAGCCTTACATTAAAATAGGCTCTCAGATCCAGACAGGTGTGCTGGGCTGCATGACACTATGAGATTTGAATAAGCACCAGTATTAGTTACAGGTCATTTGAATCATGTCAGGCTGATGATAAAGTAGGTGTTGTTTGTTCTGTTGGAAGCTCTTGATACAACTAATGATACTAACATCTACAACTCAGTTTTTATTCAGAAACATTGTAAATTGATGAAGTGGCTTAAATTATTATTTAATTATCTAATTATTCTTAGATATTTGATGCCACATGCAGTTTTATGCTGTTTTAACTCTCCACATCTTCATATACCAGGAAAAAAACAAAGAGAAATAGACAATTTGAAGAGTTTATTTTGAACAAATTAGTACCAGTGTTAATGCTGCAGATGAATATATTGTATGTAGCGTATATGAAGTAACATATCAAAGTATCCATACAGTACATCATTGATTCCAGGATTCACAGCTGTTCAACCATGATTATTCAATGGAGCAAAAGTAAGAACAGATTTCAGGTGAATTTTACAGCAAACAAAAGATATATAGAGACTTCAATTGAGCAAAGAGAAAAAAAAGATGTTTTGTTACCAAAAGAATAAAACAAAAACACACCAGATGGAAACCAAACCACACAACTGTTTCTCAGTGTCTGAAGAGATTTCATTAATATTGAATGGAATCCTCATTTGGTGCTTTTTTTAAAACACATAAATGTTCCTGCTTTGTGTAGAAACAGCAGTGGTAACACCAGACTACTGGGGAGATTAAACCAGACTTGAGATGCCAACATGATACAGGAACTACCATTCTTCAAAAAATTAAACACAAAAACACCCACACTCCCAAAAAACCTCACTAACAGCACTCCCAGTATGGCCAGGATTGTGTAGAAAGCCCTGCGCTGTGATTGGTCAACTCTTCCCCTGTCCCCGCCCTGTTCCCCTGGCCCTGGAAGAATCAGAACCCAGAGAACAGAAATGCTGCAGAAGGAGATGATGATCAAGCAGAACACCATGAAGAAGAGATACATGAAATAGTAGTCTTGGTTTATACTCATCACACCTGTTGCTCCAGAGCAAACCAGCCAAACACAGCCAATGCTGATATTTCTGATCCTGATCCCTCTCTCTCCTCTCAGGCTCAGGTAGGTGACGGGATGAACAACAGCCAGGTAGCGCTCCACACAGGTCAGGATGTGAAAGAGCATCTCCCCAAACCAGGTGAATGTCCATAGGATGTACCCCACAACAAATAAATCGATGTGTTCCCTAGGAGTACCCCAGAGGTTGATTATGCACCCTAAGACATCCCCCAACTCCATGGCGACCATGTGGTAGGTAAAGATGTCTGAGTGACTCGTCACTGCTGCTGCTGCAGAGGTGGAGCGCTGTTGATTCCATCGTCTGAGACCCAGGTAGATGATGAGGATGCAGAGAGGGAGGAGGAGGAGGATCTTTGTGATGTTGAATGAGGTGAGGATGAAGAAGCCTGGTTCGATGAAGAAGCAATCAATGCCTGAAGGGACTCTGGAGGAGGAGTTTACTGCCATATCTGGAAAAAGAAAAGATAATCAAATTGAGAAAATCTATAAAGTCTTTAATACCATGTGTTCAAAACATATGTAGGTAAAACACGCCATTTTTTGTCTCAAGAATTTCTGAAAAAATTGTCAAAAAACGCCTCTAGAATATCACATCAATACACCAAGACCTTGAGGAGCAACGGCTCATTTTATACACTGAGCTCAAGTTGCACTGACTAACATCATCACACTTTAATAAGATTGGGCTCATTGAATCCACAAGAGTCTCAGCTTTCCAGTCATACCTGCATTATGCAGCTCACACACTGTTTAGGGCAAAACTATTGAAATGAAGATGGTATTCATAACACATTTAAATGCATGAGATAAACACGTTTTTTGCCTGTAACTGCATGTTATCAGTCTAAAGTGGGTGTGTCTGTAATGAGGAGACTAGTGGATACCCATAGAACCCATTTTAATAAGATATTTTGAGATCAGAGGGCCACTTTGACAATCGGCATGTCCTTGCTAAAATAGCTTTGGGTCTTCCAAATACCAAGGGGTTTCAAAGATGTATTTTAAGTATACTGCCACCATCGAGTCTTTCAGAAAAAATGCAACCTTTTTAAAATTCAGTTTCACCTGTACAAACGTCCAAACAGCAAGATAAAGTTTCAGTTGTCCACATTAATGTTAATTTAAGAAGAACGTGATATTAGAAAGAAATACCACCCACCTGTTTCTGATTTTCTCTCTGTGGACTCTTCTCATCTGATCGAGACAATTTACTGAATGTAAATCAGCCCCACTGCCCTTTTCTCTCTCTCTGACGTCATTTCAAATTCAAATGTTATATAATAATGATCATATGGGGAACATAGGTAAATTTGGCACCTGTGTTGTTTCTCTCGTGTGGTTTCTGTTGTTGACCACAAGTCCAACAGCACGAACAACACAAGAGCTGTCATGGTTACACTTGATTAACTGCTTCTTGCTGGTCCTTCCTTAGCCTACCCCAACACATACTTTAACTTTAAACTAACCTTTGAAAAGAGAGAAAATTAAAAAATGTCCACACTTTCCAAAAAGTCCTCACTTATTCAAAAGCGCAGGTCCTCATGATGACAGAAGCATAAGAGACCAGAAACACACACACACACACACACACACACACACATGTTTATTCATGTAACTTTTGTAGGGGTCACAGCTGTTCCACAAGTTTCATTTGGATTCATGGATTGAATGCATTATGAATTGTGGAAGCAATTTCTTGATTCCATGCTTCAAGATGGGTGCCTTTCTTTGTTCACCCCAAACAAAGACAAACGACCCCCACTCCCACTATGACCATGGCCACGGCCATCTGCATATACCTAAAGGCGTCTCATTGGCTAATTCTAATAGGAAGTACAACTCCCAGGTAGAGACAGAAAAGTCTCCTACAGCCACCTCTTCACTCTCTTCTCCTCGACTCACTCGGAGGGTCAGCACTGCTGCTGTCCTGGTTTGCACTCCAGAAGGTAGACCAGACAATCTCCCTCCCTCTCCAGCTCTAAGGGAAGGCCAGCAAGGCCCCAAACCAAGCTTGGGCCCACCACCACGCTTCTAAGTTTCCTGCCTGTGATCTATACTGGATATAATCACAGAGACCATCACCAAGCTTTTGGAGCCAATAACAGGAAATGACTTTGGAAACACCAAAACCCAAAAGGGACCTGATTCTTCTTCAAAAGGATTTCTGCTTTCCCCTTTCAACTCTGGACTCTGTGGTATAGTACTGGGCAGTTAGTAAGCAAGAACAAGTTTGTTAATCTTAAATCAATGGTGTTGAGCTGTTGTGTGTTTGTTAAGTATGTTTGTGATATTTTGTGTAGCCAGATCATTTAAATTAGTATGATTAATCTTGCTCTACATACTTTAAGTTGTACATGTAAATTAACTATAACTCATTTGATTTGCTCACACACTAAAACCACATCAAATATGTTTTAATCTGGCTTCCTACAAACACATAGACTTTCAAGGCCGCATGGTCTATTGTTCACCAAGAACAAAAGGGCTTCTGCCATTTTGATTTTCTTCAATGACCGCCCTTGGTTGGCCATTTTGTTACACATAACCTTTCACCCACATTTCCACTGTAAATAGTCTTTTAGATTAGTTATTGTGTGTTTGCTTGCTTTACTTTGTTTTAGAATAAATACCTTTTTGGACTAATATGCTTCTCCTTTTAATGTTGCACATGAATGAGTGGTTTGCTAAACCTCTGCTATGAAAAGAACTCCAAAATTCCTTCAACCGTTAATACATATTAATAAGGTAATTTGATTATAATTTTATTCATAATTAATTATCAATGTTCCAAATTAATAATTTGTTAACTTTATGAGACTGATTAACTATGATTTGCTATCTTTCCTCTTTCTAAGTAAAGAGGTGGTGCCCCAAAATAACTTTAATTCATTTAAAGTGTTAAATATTAATTTAGTCAGTTTCTGATAGCAAAATTTACCTAAATCAGCTTTTACCTCTAGATGTTTTGGTACCCCCTGTTGGAGGAAATTAATATCTGCAACCAGATACCCCTATACTTTTAAGGACACTACATATTACACTTGGGGACATAACATGCACTGACTTATTGTAATTTCCTGGAGAGTTGCCCTAACCATAACCACTTCCTGGTTAACCCTTCACCCTATCATTAAGAGACCCAGGCTGCCCACAATGAAACAGCCTTACATTAAAATAGGCTCATAGATCCAGACAGGTGTGCTGGGCTGCATGACACTATGAGATTTGAATAAGCACCAGTATTAGTTACAGGTCATTTGAATCATGTCAGGCTGATGATAAAGTAGGTGTTGTTTGTTCTGTTGGAAGCTCTTGATACAACTAATGATACTAACATCTACAACTCAGTTTTTATTCAGAAACATTGTAAATTGATGAAGTGGCTTAAATTATCATTTAATTATCTAATTATTCTTAGATATTTGATGCCACATGCAGTTTTATGCTGTTTAACTCTCCACATCTTCATATACCAGGAAAAAAAACAAAGAGAAATAGACAATTTGAAGAGTTTATTTTGAACAAATTAGTACCAGTGTTAATGCTGCACATGAACATATTGTATGTAGCGTATATGAAGTAACATATCAAAGTATCCATACAGTACATCATTGATTCCAGGATTCACAGCTGTTCAACCATGATTATTCAATGGAGCAAAAGTAAGAACAGATTTCAGGTGAATTTTACAGCAAACAAAAGATATATAGAGACTTCAATTGAGCAAAGAGAAAAAAAAGATGTTTTGTTACCAAAAGAATAAAACAAAAACACACCAGATGGAAACCAAACCACACAACTGTTTCTCAGTGTATGAAGAGATTTCATTAATATTGAATGGAATCCTCATTTGGTGCTTTTCTTAAAACACACTAATGTTCCTGCTTTGTGTAGAAACAGCAGAGGTAACACCAGACTACTGGGGAGATTAAACCAGACTTGAGACGCCAACATGATACAGGAACTACCATTCTTCAAAAAAAGAACAACAAAAACACCCACACTCCCAAAAAACCTCACTAACAGCACTCCCAGTATGGCCAGAATTGTGTAGAAAGCCCTGCGCTTTGATTGGTCAACTCTTTTCCTGTCCCCGCCCTGTTCTCCTGGCCCTGGACGCATCAGAACCCAGAGAACAGAAAGGCTGCAGAAGGAGATGACAATAAAGGAGAACACCATGAAGAAGAGATACATGAAATAGTAGTCTTGGTTTATACTCATCACACCTGTTGCTCCAGAGCAAACCAGCCAAACACAGCCAATGCTGATATTTCTGACCCTGATCCCTCTCTCTCCTCTCAGGCTCAGGTAGGTGACGGGATGATCAACAGCCAGGTAGCGCTCCACACAGGTCAGGACGTGAAAGAGCATCTCCCCAAACCAGCTGAATGTCCATAGGATGTACCCCACAACAAATAAATCGATGCGTTCCCGAGAAGCACCCCAGAGGTTGATTATGCACCCTAAGACATCCCCCAACTCCATGGCGACCATGTGGTAGGTAAAGATGTCTGAGTGACTCGTCATTGCTGCTGCTGCAGAGGTGGAGCGCTGTTGATTCCATCGTCTGAGACCCAGGTAGATGATGAGGATGTAGAGAGGGAGGAGGAGGAGGATCTTTGTGATGCTGAATGAGGTGAGGATGAAGAAGCCTGGTTCGATGAAGAAGCAATCAATGCCTGAAGGGACTCTGGAGGAGGAGTTTACTGCCATATCTGGAAAAAGAAAAACAATTAAATTGAGAAAATCTGTAAAGCTTTGGAGCTGATTTAGGCCATGGTTTTCATGTCAAGAATTTATAAAAATGGTCAAAAATCCCTCCAGAATATCCCATCATTACACCAAGAACTTCAGGAACTCAGCAGAAAAATCCCCACAGTGGGGGCGTTCCCGGTGGCACACCTGGTAGAGCGCGTACCATAGAGGCATTGTCCTCGTAAGCGGGCATCCGACTCGGAGCCCTTTCTCGCATGTCTTTCCCTCTGTCTCCCCCTTCACTCTGTCCTATCAATAAAGCCCAAAAATGGCCAAAAAAAAATATTTAAAAAAAATCCCTGCAGTGATTTTTTTGGCGATTGTATGGTTGTGTTGCCTGCTAAGGAAACCCCCTTACTGTCAATATCAACCTGGTCTCACAGGAATCCGTGAAATAGCCACAGATTTGCTTAACTCAAAATCTGTGAAACTGACACGGACTTCCTTACAATGCAAGTTAATGACAGTCATATCCCGTGGCTATTCCATACATATTTTTTCCTATTGGTTTGTATCCAAGTCATGTGACTTTCAAGGGTTCCAGCGGTCAGAACAAAAAACATGGCAGACGGTTATCTCATTTCAGTGAAAAAATCAATACTTTGACGTAATATCTGCATAAAAATTGATTTTGGTTACATTTCTTGCAAGAAATATATGTTTTATTTTCTAAATATTCACTCAGTGTATGTACATAATCACTTTGTGGTGAAGATCTCACCAGAAAAAGACTATCTGCTGTGTTTTATTTTGAAATCTCCCTGATCCTCTGTTTATTTAACGGATCAAACCTTCGCCCATTACATGCCTTGTGTCTGAGGTTGATTTGCTGATCAACATATTATTCTGTTGCAGCGGGAGACACTAATGTTGACAAAGTGATGACTTACAATTGACGACTTACGATCTACGTTTGTCTGCTGTTTTTTTCTGTAATCTACCTGATGTGTGGTGCAATCCTACTGGATGTGGTGCGATCTCATTGAATCACGCTTCACTGTAAATGCCTCGGGCTCCATTCCATTTCGTGAGCAGAGTAGTGCTCTCCTGTTTTAGTTAAAATATCTTCATTAAACAAACATTGTTGTCTTTTTTAGCATAGAAAATATACATGCAGTATAATTATTTATTAGACAGTTTGTGATATTCAATATATTGGGTAGAAATACGTTTTACACAAACCTAACCCTAACCCTAAAACGGAAGAACTACAACTATGGTGCTGATGTTGACATAAGTACTGAAGAGAGGTCTAGGGAGTTCTAGTTTTTTTAATAAAACAGGGTTTCCCCTAAAATTGAAAGTTGGAAATACTTAATTAGTGGCTTTCCAGGGGTTTGAGGGGATGTCAATCACATTTTTGGCATCAGACTTTAAATATTGTCTTGTTCAATGGGGGATTTTTTATTTTTTCAGCACATCCTAAAGCCCCCCCACCCCCACCCTTTAGTGACTATGCTCACATTATAGTCCATGTCAACAGCTTTCTATAACAGTAGGTCCCATATCTGTAACCCTTTTTGTCTCTTAGTTATAAGCCTTCAAATATGCCCCAGGGTTAAGGTTCAAGGGTCAGTATCTCAAAGCAAGAATATTATAGAACCTTCAGATTGATATATGTTACTCTCCAGGCTAAGACCTTTTTGATGATGTATTTGATTTAGCTATATGACAAATTTTTTTTTTACTTTCACATCTCGCACTCAGAGCAGTCAAAGTGCTGTCGGAATCTAAGCCTGTTAGGGTGCATGTCCAAAGTTTGAAAAAAAAAAAAAAACTTTTTCATAGAGTTAAACCAAATACATCACCCGAAAGGTCTTGGCCTGGAGAGTAACATAATTCAATTTGAAGGTTCTATAATATTCTTGCTTTGAGATATTGACCTTTGAACCTTAACCTTGGGGCATATTAAGGCTTATAACTGAGAGACAAAAAGGGTTACAGACATGAGACCTACTGTTATAGAAAGGTGTTGACATGGACTATAATGTGAGCATAGTCACTAAGGGTGGGGTGGGGGGGGCTTTAGGATATGCTGAAAACATAAAAAATCTCCCATTGAACAAGACAATATTTAAAGTCTGATGCCAAAAATGTGATTGACATCCCCTCAAACCCCTGGAAAGCCACTAATTAAGTATTTCCAACTTCCAATTTTGGGGGAAACCTTGTTTTATTAAAAAAACTACAACTCCCTAGACCTCAACAGAGACTGCCCCCACTCAACAGAGACTGCCCTTCTCACTGTGACTGAACAGCTTCACAAGGCGAAGGCGGCCTCTCTCTCATCTGTAGTGGTTCTACTGGACCTTTCTGCAGCTTTTGACACTGTTGATCACCAGATCCTCATCTCCACCCTTCACCACCTGGGAGTATCGGGCTCTGCCCTCTCTCTGCTCAAATCCTATCTCAAGGACCGCACCTTCCGTGTAACTTGGAGGGGTTCTGTTTCAGAACCCTGTCTATTCACCACCGGGGTCCCTCAAGGCTCGGTCCTTGGTCCGCTCCTCTTCTCGATTTACACCAACTCCCTTGGCTCCCTCATCCACTCGCATGGCTTCTCCTATCATAGCTATGCCTACGACACCCAGCTAATCTTCTCATTTCCCCAGTCTGAAACACATGCAGCAGCACGTATCTCTGCATGTCTGGCCGACATCTCCCAGTGGATGTCCTCGCACCACCTCAAACTCAACCTGGGAAAGACTGAGCTACTCTACCTCCAAGGAAAGGGCTCCCCCACCACTGACCTCCACATCACTGTCCAGAACACAGTGGTTGTCTCCACAGAAACCGCCAAAAACCTTGGCGTAACTCTTGACAACAAACTGTCCCTCTCAACAAACATCACCGCCACTACCAGATCTTGCAGATTCTTGCTGCATAACATCAGGAGAATCCACCCGTTTCTCACCCAGAAGGCAGCTCAGGTCCTGGTCCAGGCACTGGTCATCTCACGCCTGGACTACTGTAACTCCCTCATGGCAGGTCTGCCTGCCAAAGCCATCCGACCTCTACAACTCATCCAGAATGCAGCTGCTCGATTGGTCTTCAATCTTCCCAAATTTTCACACACAACACCCCTCCTCCGCTCCCTCCACTGGCTACCAGTGGCTGCGCGGATACGCTTCAAGACTCTAGCTCTGGCGTACTCTGCTGCTAACGGTTCAGGTCCTACTTACATCCAAGACCTTGTCAAACTCTACACCCCTGCCCGTCCTCTACGCTCTGCATCAGCCAAACAGCTGACGACTCCCACCCTGCGTGGGTCAACCCGCCTCAAAACCTCCTCCAGACTTTTCTCTGTCCTGGCTCCCAAATGGTGGAACGAGCTCCCCACCGACATCAGGACCTCAGACAGCC
Organism: Centropristis striata; assembly: GCF_030273125.1. NCBI lineage: Eukaryota > Metazoa > Chordata > Actinopteri > Perciformes > Serranidae > Centropristis > Centropristis striata. The sequence continues at coordinate 2,638,919 of NC_081533.1, read as the reverse complement.
TGTACATCTTCCGCCGCAGGCTGAAGACCTATCTCTTCCAACAATACCTTGGTTAAGTCATGGTCACCTAACAGATAAACTAAAAAAAAATAAATAAATAAATAAATAATCTTATTCTTTTCTCTTCTTTTCATCTTTAACATGTAGCACTCCTTAGCAATGACAGTTAGCTCTTAAAGTTATGTACTTACTCGATTCCTATGGTCTATGTCTAGTACCATCAGGTTGAATGCACTTATTGTAAGTCGCTTTGGACAAAAGCGTCTGCTAAAGGACATGTAATGTAATGTAATGTAATGTAATGTAGACCTCTCTTCAGTACTTATGTCTACATCAGCACCATAGTTGTAGTTCTTCCGTTTTAGGGTTAGGGTTAGGGTTATGAAAACGTATTTCTACCCAATATATTGAATATCACACACTGTCAAATAAATAATTATACTGCATGTATATTATTGTAACCCCAGTCCCATGTAGCTATGAAATATTGACTAATTGGGGTGTTGTAGTACAGTGGGACGGGGCCTGAGTTCGTCTAAAGATGGCGCTACCTGTGATAACTGTGATAGTGAAATAAAATAACTTGGCGGTGCCTCCAATAACTCTTAAGTAAACGCAAAATTTGGTACTTCCCCTTTAAAAAACAAAAGTTCACTTTAACCTAATTTATATTTATCCAAACAGTATTATCTTCGTAATTATAACACAGGATTTAGTTGAAATAACAAAATCTATTTATTACACAGTTATGAATGAGAAATTATTTAACCAGTTCACTGTTGACCTTTAAGTATGCATGTATAACAGTATACAACTCTCACATAATGCACTGGAAGGTTTATACACAAATGACCACTGTTAAACCCACTGAGAGGATGCAAAAAAGTGACTAGGTCAACTCAAGTGTCCACAGCCCACACTCACACACACATTCACGCAGGGCTATTAAATGTAAATGAAAATAAAAACGTTGCAGGCCCGTTCGATGCTTGTGAGCGTGGAGGCCGGTGGCCAGTTCACTGGGTTTTAACCAGCACAAACAAAAACACGTGCAAGGTGTTAGTGTACTCACGAATCCTCACAGTCAGAGATAAAGATGGGGGAAAAGGGTAAAAGGCAAGGTGCAGTTTCAGCGGCAAGGGGACGGAGCGTGCAGCAACACGGTGCGGGGAAACCACGCTCAAGTACAGCAGCTACAGTCTCTCTCCACGGTCCAGGGCTCTCCCGGTCCTCACTCTCTCCCTCTTATGGCAAATGTCCGGTCCTCTGGCAGCTTCACAGAGTTCACACACATTGACCACAGGACGACTCTCCGTCAGTCTTGGAAGTTAGGAGTGTTTTTACTTTACTTTATAGTTTACAGCTATCCAACTCGGATGCCGATAAAGCAGGCTCTGCTACCGCTAACTTTACTGCAGCGTGTAGGTGACGCTAAGTCCCTCCTACCTGAACAAGGTGAGGACAGGATTGGCTCTACAGACATACAAAGATGGGAGAATAAAAAGAAAGATGCTTTACTGCCCCACAACAATCGAGGTCTCCTTGTGCTGACATTACCTATGAAGGATTTTTTTAAAATAACACCACTCTTTTATCTCTGTCTTATAACTGTATATGAAATGACTGTTTTAACATTTTATAATCCAACATTTTTAACATATTAACACTTCATGAACTATTATGTATTATCAACACAAACATTTTAATATCTGTATATGAATCAATGAAAATAATAGCCACAGGGCTACATTATCTATGCTAAAAAAAGACAACAATGTTTGTGTAATGAAGATATTTTAACTAAAACAGGAGAGCAGCGCCGACTGCTCTGCTCATGAAATGGAATGGAGCCCGAGGCATTTACAGTGCAACGCGATTCAATGAGATCGCACCACACATCCGGTAGATTACAAAATAAAACAGCGGAGAAACGTAGATCGTAACTCGTAGATCGGAAGTTGTCACTTTGTCAACATTAGTGTCTCCCGCTGCAACAGAATAATATGTTGATCAGCAAATCAACCTCAGACACAAGGCATGTAATGGGTGAAGGTTTGATCCGTTAAATACACAGGGGATCAGGGAGGTTTCAAAATAAAACGCAGCGTATCGTCTTTTTCTGGCGAGATCTTCACCACAAAGTGATTATGGACATTCACTGAGTGAATATTTAGAAAATAAAACATATATTTCTCGCTAAAAATGTAATCAAAATCCATTTTTATGTAGAAACTAAGTCAAAATGACAGAAATGTCCGCCATGTTTTTTGTTCTGACCACCGGAACCTTGAAAGTCATGTTACTTGGACACAAAACAATAGGAAAAAATATCAATGGAATAGCCACGGGATATGACTGTCTGAGACCATGTTGGTCAATATAGAATGGAAAATCCATCCATCCTCGAGGTCACAGCAGCTCATTTTATAAACTGAGCTCAAGTTTCACCGACTAACATCATCACTCTTTAATTAAACTGGGCTCATTGAATCCAGAAGAGTCTCAGCTTTCCAGTCAGATCCAATTTATGCAACTCACAGAGTGTTTAGGGATCCCACCATGCACAAATATTCACATACAATAAAAAACAACCAAAATAACACAATTAATGCATGAGAAAAACTTAGTGGTGTCTGCCCCAAACTGCATGTCAAATACATAAAGTGATGAAGTAATGTCATCACACATGAAGTAAACAGAGCTCATTGAATCCACAAGAGTCTCAGTTTTCTGGAAATACCCGATTTATGCAACTCACAGACAAGTTAGGAACCCCAGTATGCAGAAAAAGTCAGATACAATAGACAGATTAGCATAAAGTGGGTATGTCTGTGAAGAACAGACTTGTGGCTACTCATGGAGTCTATTTTCATTCAGATATCTTGAGGTCAGGGGGCCAGTTTGAAAATCGCCATGTCCTCTTTAATATATGTTTTGAACATACTGATCTTGTAAAATAAAGTGTTTTTAAAATACAGTATCAACTGTGCAAAAAGTGTCCAAAAGTCAGATAAAATTTCAGTTGTTCACATTCATTGGAATTTAAGAAGAATGTGATATTAGATAACTTACCTATTTCTGTTTTTTTCTCTCTGTGTACTCTTCTAATCTGATCCAAACAAATTACTGGCTGTGAATCAGCCCCACTGCCCTTTTCTCTCTCTATTATATGATATTTGAATTTGATATAATGCTAATTATTGATATGGGAACTTAGGTAAATTAAGCACCTGTATCGTTTCTCTCGTGTGGTTTCTGTCGTTGACCACAAGTCCGACAGCACGGACAACACAGCTGCTGTCATGGTTACACGTGGTCAACTGCCGCTTGCTGGTCCTTCTTTGACCTCTTACATCACTAAGCATCACATATACATGCAGAAACCCCAACACATACTTTAACTCTAAATTAAGCTTTGAAAAGAAAGAAAAAGACAAAATGTCCACACTTTTCAAAAAGTCCTCACTTTGTAAATAGCGTAGGTCCTCATAAAGACGGAATGATAAGATACCAGACACACACACACACACACACACACACACACACACACATGTTTATTTAGGTCACCTTTTGAGGACAAAACATAGTTGCCCTAACCATAACCATTTCTGGTTAACCCTTCACCCTATCATTAAGAGACCCAGGCTGACCCCAATGAAACAGTCTTACATCAAAATAGGCTCTCAGATCCAGACAGGTGTGCTGGGCTGCATGACACTATGAGATTTGAATAAGCACCAGTATTAGTTACAGGTCATTTGAATCATGTCAGGCTGATGATAAAGTAGGTGTTGTTTGTTCTGTTGGAAGCTGTTGATACAACTAATGATACTAACATCTACAACTCAGTTTTTATTCAGAAACATTGTAAATTGATGAAGTGGCTTAAATTATTATTTAATTATCTAATTATTCTTAGATATTTGATGCCACATGCAGTTTTATGCTGTTTTAACTCTCCACATCTTCATATACCAGGAAAAAAACAAAGAGAAATAGACAATTTGAAGAGTTTATTTTGAACAAATTAGTACCAGTGTTAATGCTGCAGATGAACATATTGTATGTAGCGTATATGAAGTAACATATCAAAGTATCCATACAGTACATCATTGATTCCAGGATTCACAGCTGTTCAACCATGATTATTCAATGGAGCAAAAGTAAGAACAGATTTCAGGTGAATTTTACAGCAAACAAAAGATATATAGAGACTTCAATTGAGCAAAGAGAAAAAAAAGATGTTTTGTTACCAAAAGAATAAAACAAAAACACACCAGATGGAAACCAAACCACACAACTGTTTCTCAGTGTCTGAAGAGATTTCATTAATATTGAATGGAATCCTCATTTGGTGCTTTTCTTAAAACACACTAATGTCCCTGCTTTGTGTAGAAACAGCAGTGGTAACACCAGACTACTGGGGAGATTAAACCAGACTTGAGATGCCAACATGATACAGGAACTACCATTCTTCAAAATAAGAACAACAAAAACACCCATACTCCCAAAAAACCTCACTAACAGCACTCCCAGTATGGCCAGAATTGTGTAGAAAGCCCTGCGCTTTGATTGGTCAACTCTTCCCCTGTCCCCGCCCTGTTCCCCTGGCCCTGGACGAATCAGAACCCAGAGAACAGAAAGGCTGCAGAAGGAGATGATGATCAAGCAGAACACCATGAAGAAGAGATACATGAAATAGTAGTCTTGGTTTATACTCATCACACCTGTTGCTCCAGAGCAAACCAGCCAAACACAGCCAATGCTGATATTTCTGACCCTGATCCCTCTCTCTCCTCTCAGGCTCAGGTAGGTGACGGGATGAACAACAGCCAGGTAGCGCTCCACACAGGTCAGGACGTGAAAGAGCATCTCCCCAAACCAGGTGAATGTCCATAGGATGTACCCCACAACAATTAAATCGATGCGTTCCCGAGAAGCACCCCAGAGGTTGATTATGCACCCTAAGACATCCCCCAACTCCATGGCGACCATGTGGTAGGTAAAGATGTCTGAGTGACTCATCACTGCTGCTGCTGCAGAGGTGGAGCGCTGTTGATTCCATCGTCTGAGACCCAGGTAGATGATGAGGATGTAGAGAGGGAGGAGGAGGAGGATCTTTGTGATGTTGAATGAGGTGAGGATGAAGAAGCCTGGTCCGATGAAGAAGCAATCCACGTCCGAAGAGATGTTAGTATGAAGAAGGGAGTCATTGGAGGAGGAGTTAACTGCCATATCTGGTAGAGAAAATAACAAAATAGAAAAATTATATAATTTGCATTTATTGTATCTGAATCCTTGAGTACTGTCAGACTTCAGTTCATGTTAAAAAACAAAGTTTAACCTCGCCCAGTTTGCTTTAAATGCCTTAGCCCTCTGTGTTCGCTGTGTTAAAGACGTAGTTAGTGCCTCAAATAACAATAACAACTAGAAAATTTCCTCTGGGGAAATTCTGAAAGGGCCATGGGGGCTACTGCCGGTTTGTGTACACTATGATTAGATTCTTCAGAGATTTCAAACAATTATTACTAGTAATGATGATACTACTAATGATACTATATTATGTACAAGGAGCACACCTACAACAAGCATTCCTTTTCAAGTATTTATTTATACAGCAACCTATGCCCTTCAACATCAAAATGTGTGTGTGTGTGTGTGTGTGTGTGTGTGTGTGTGTGTGCACGAAACTTGTATCTGGAGGAGTGTGCGTGCTTACACATTTGTGTGTGTGTGTGTGTAATTAAAATCACATGAAGTCACCTGTGTGTGTGTGTGTGTGTGTGTGTGTGTGTGTGTGTGTGTGTGAAGAATGTGTATCTGGAGGAGTGTGCGTGCTTACGTGCGTGTGTACATGCGTACGTGTATCTGTAACTGTAATCAGTAAGATCCTTTGATCCTTTGATGTAAGAGATATATCAAAGGATCAAAGGCATTGTCGACCAATCAGAGCAGAGCAATCAACAGAATTAACTGCCACTGTAGAATGTTCGGCACAGTGACAGCAGCCAGAGGTGGACAGACTGGAATTTCTGGCCTCGAACAGGAAGCATTTTTGCCAAAACCATAATACCTATCATTGATCCGACTTCACTTTGAGCGTCCTGAGTTCTTCATGAACGTCTTCATACATACATTTTGTGAAGAAAAATTAAGAAATAGCTTTGTAAGAGTGATCTGAATAACTGTTAAATATGCTTTTCTACAGAAATCTTTCTGCGTTTTTAATATGGCTGTCAATTGGGCTGTTGATGCGTGTTGGTGGCGCATCTGTGCGTCCTACGCCCAAACTATAACTCTGACAGCTTTACCAGAGGATTGTGAGTGAGAGGACAAATTTTCCTACGTTCCTATGTATAAATTATCACTGTACAGTAGAATTTGCGGCCTGGAGCGCAGTTTTCAAATTTATTTTTTGACAATTTTTTCTCTCCCTCTACACGAACATTCCGTGCAATACACACCCATTATAATCTCAGAATTTCTCCAAAAATGATCATGGTCATTGAACAGGGATTGATAAAAAACTATATGACCTATCGAAACGTGGATTAATACACCGATACACAAGACTTGTGTCTACTGTTTAAAGTTTAAATGGAGTCTCTAGGTGAAATTATGCCGGAGAAGTAGACGTTTAAAAATCTCCAATTATTGTTCTTTTTCGCTGGTGTTTTTTTTCGGCCATCCCATTCACTTCAATGCAAAATTTTGGGAATTTTTTTCGACTTACGTTGCGAAAATTCGTATTCCGTAGAGAAAAGTAATAGCACAGCGATCCTGGTCAAACCGCACGGTTTGATATATAATTAGTAGCGGGACGGAATTGCGTCCGGAAGAGGAAGAAGAAGAAATCCACAGTATAACAGTAGTGCAGCACTGGTCCCTACAGCTATTGCTGTATGGGTGAGTGCTCAGTGCGATTGCCCCGTGGCCCTATAATAATAATAATCTTTATTTATAGAGCACTTTTAAAAACACATGTTACAAAGTTCTTTACAAAGGAAACTTAAAAGCAGACATAATCAACAGATAAAAGTAATGTTTGTGTGGTTATACCAAGGCTGTCGAGTAAGAAAGTGACACATTTTTTTTTCAATTAAAAGACTGTTCAAGGAAAGTTAAAGTTCAAGAAAAATCAGGAAAGGTTCTCCGAAAAACGTATGTTTTTTCAGAAGATACTTAAAAGAGATCACTGATTCATCCGACAGATGTGGCTAAAGGTCTAAACAGAAGGCACATCCTTGACTGAACTAATCAATTAATATGTGCAGGGAAAAGTATATGTGTATCATACAAAATGATAACATTAAACTTATACCTAGAAATAAAGTTTACATAGCCAGATTGAGGACCAAACAGAACATAAAAAAGTCTTGAAAGTGATTCTCATCCACACTAATAAAGACAAAACAATTAGTTAAAACATTTTCTGCAATGATTTTAATCAATTAACAATCACGTTTATTATTTTGGGTGGTAGAAACAGTGAAAATGTGACAAACAGTCTACGGTTCCAGTTTCTCAAATAAAAAGATTTAGTTATTTTAATATTGCTTTTTAATAGTTAATTAAGTAAAAGAGGACACCCACCTTGTCAGTCGTATTTATTTCTGACCTTTGTCCTGCTGAGACGGCTCCAAACTGAACCTCTGATCCAAGTATTGAGTTTATTAACACGTGTGTGTGTGTGTGTGTGTAGGTGTGTGTGTGTGTGTGTGTGTGAGAGAGAGAGAGAGAGAGGCAGGACTGTGGAGTTTTTTGCATGCAATCCAGACGTTGTGATATGTTTTTATACGGTTCATTTCTGCAGGCAAATTTCTTTTTTATCACATTCTACTTTTTTGAGGGACACTAAGTATAAACACCTGCTTCAATCAGACAAATGAAACATAAACAAATTCATTCATTCATATCATAACACATCAACTCCACTGATGAGCAGTGGACTCTCAGCAGTGAGAGTCGAACTCTTAACCTCAGAATCCATTAATGACGTATTCCTGAGCTGTGTCAGGGTCCAGATTCAAATTGTAGCGATGCAAATATAACTCATTGTTTTTGTACATTAAGATGACAGAGCTCAAATCATTTTTATGCAACAAATGACTACTGTGTATTCAAATCAGATAAAGAGATTTTACCCAGATTGGCTGTCTGTCAATTACCCTTTGTCAGGCAAAGAACTATATTTGGTAACTTCAGGTAATATTTCGAGAAAAAAGTTGCAAATTTACTAGATTAAAGTGGCAAATCTACAAGAAAAAAAGTTGCAAATTTGAGAGATTTGAAGTGGCAAATCTGTGCGAAAAAAGTTGCAGATTTACGAGAAAAAAGTAGGAAAAAAGCAACTTTTTTCTCCCAGATTCACCACTTTAAAGCTCATAAATCTACGCATTTTTTTCTCGTATATTTGCCTCTTTAATCTCGTAAACTTTTTTCTCAAAATATTATTTTCGTATGTTTTTTTTACACATTCTGGCTGTATGTAATATCCTCCAATATTCTCTAGGGTTGAAATTTGGAATTTGCAAGTATTTCAATGAGTGTCCTATTAAGGGTTAAAGGTGAGTCTGCAGATAAAATATGACTTTGTCCTTTTAAAATTCATTGATGGTGGAGCGCTGTTGACGCCATCGTCTGAGACCCAGGTAGAGGATGAGGATGCAGAGAGGGAGGAGGAGGAGGATCTTTGTGATGTTGAATGAGGTGAAGATGAAGAAGCCTGGTCCGATGAAGAAGCAATTGAAGTCTCATCATCAGTCAACAGTCCCATCTTTTTGGTCATATCTGATTTATGCAATTCAGACTGTTTAGGGACCCTAGTGTGCAGAAATATTCAGATACAATAGATTGATTAGCATTAAGTGAACGTGCCTGTAAGTGGATACTCATGGAGGCTATTTTCAGTCAGATTTCTTGAGGTCAGAGGGCCATTTCAACTCCTACAATAGCCGACGGGCCGAGAGGTTTCAAAGTTATATTTTGAACATACTTATCTTGTAAAACATATAGTGTTTATCAACTGTGCAACAAGTGTCCAAAAGTAAGATAAAGCTTCGGTTGTCCACATTGATGTACATTTAAGAAGAACATTCCTCTCTCTCTGAAGTCATGTCAAATTCAAATGTTATATAATGATTATTGATATGGGGAACATTAAGGTAAATTAAGCATCGTTTTTCTTGTGTGGTTTCTGTCGTTGACCACATGTCAGACAGCACGGACATCACAGCTGCTGTCATGGTTACAAGTCTACAAGGATGTCATGTGATGTTTTATGCTTTATTAACTCTCCACATCTTCATATACCAGACAAAAGCAAAGAGAAAAAGAAAATTTAAAGTGTTTATTTTGAACAAATTTGTACCAGTGTTAATGCTGCACATGAACATATTGTATGTATTGTACAGTATAAAAAGTAACATATCAAAGTATCCATACATTATTGATTCCAGGATTCACAGCTGTTCAACCATGATTATTCAGTGGAGCAAAAGTAAGAACAGATTTCAGGTGAATTTTACAGTAAACTAAAGATATATAGAAACTGCAATCAAGCAAAAGAAAAACATGTTTAATCAGTAAAAGGACAGAACAAAAACACACCAGATGGAAACCAAACCAATGTTTCTCAATGTCTGAGGAGATTTCATTAATATTTAATGGAATCCTCATTTGGTGCTTTTCTTAAAACACATTAATGTTCCTGCTTTGTGTAGGAGCAGCAGAGGTAACACCAGACTACTGGGGAGATTAAACCAGACTTGAGATACTGACATGATACAGGAACTACCATTCTTCAAAAAAAGAACAACAAAAACACAGATCTAAACAAGTGCCATACTGATTCCAATTTCTTAACTCTATGGAGTCTTATAGGGCTATTTTGTCCATTTTTGAATCATTTTCATGTCATTTTGTGTCTTTTTTTATCATTTTGTGTCTTTTTTTAGTCATTTTGTGTCTTTTTTGTAATTTTCTGTCTTTTTTGTCATGTTGTGTCTTTTTTTAGTCATTTTGTGTCTTTTTTGTCATTTTGTGTCTTTTTTAGTCATTTTGTGTCATTTTGTTTCTTTTTTCAGTCATTATGTGTCTTTTGTATCTTTTGTGTCTTTTTTTAGTAATTTAGTGTTTTTTCAGTCATTTTGTGTCTTTTTTGTCATGTTGTGTCTTTTTTTAGTCATTTTGTGTCTTTTTTTTAGTCATTTAGTGTTTTTTCAGTCATTTTGTGTCTTTTTTGTCATGTTGTGTCTTTTTTTAGTCATTTTGTGTCTTTTTAGTCATTTTGTGTCTTTTTTGTCATTTTGTGTCTTTTTTTGTCATGTTGTGTCTTTTTTGTCATTTTGTGTCTTTTTGTCATTTTGTGTCTTTTTTGATCATTTTCTGTCTTTTTTAGTCATTTTCTGTCTTTTTTGTCATGTTGTGTCTTTTTTTGTCATTTTGTGTCTTTTTGTCATTTTGTGTCTTTTTTGATCATTTTCTGTCTTTTTTAGTCATTTTCTGTCTTTTTTGTCATGTTGTGTCTTTTTTGTCATTTTATGTCTTTTTTGTCATTTTGTGTCGTTTTTAGTCATGTTGTGTCTTTTTTTAGTCATTATGTGTCTTTTTGTGTCATTTTGTGTCTTTTTTGTAGTAATTAAGTGTTTTTTCAGTCATTTTGTGTCTTTTTTGTCATTTTGTGTCTTTTTAGTCATTTTGTGTCTTTTTTGTCATTTTGTGTCTTTTTTGTCATGTTGTGTATTTTTTAGTCATTTACTGTCTTTTTTTTAGTCATTATGTGTCTTTTGTGTCTTTTTGTGTCATTTTCTGTCTTTTTTGTAGTAATTAAGTGTTTTTTCAGTCATTTTTTGTCTTTTTTGTAATTTTGTGTCTTTTTCTGTCATTTTGTGTCTTTTTTTAGTCATTGGTCATTTTGATACTGCCTTCAGTGGCCCCCAGGTAATTTGAGTTTGAGACCCCTGCTTTAAAGGGGATGAATACTTATGCAATCATTTATTTTACCTTTTATATTTTAATTAATTGACATTATTTTGTAAAAATCTGACACGCTCAGGTTCAGTTATCCCTTCAACAATCTGGGGGGTATTCCAGAAAGCAGGTTCAACAACCTCTGAGTCTATCCCTGAACTCTGAGATGACTTACCCTGAGATGGGAAACTCTGGGTATCCGGTTCCAGAACAGCTGATCTGAGTTAGTTCAATCATCTCTGAGTATGTCAGCCTCGGGTTACGCGCGTGCACAACCACTATAAAAAGCCATCATCAATGGAGCCCCGATTCCACGAGTCACCATGACAACGGAAAAAAAACAAAGATCGACCTATTTCACCGCGGTAGAGTTGGAGATACTCATGCAGTCCTACGGCGAGTATGAGCACATATTTCGCCGAAAAAGTAACACGGCTGCAGCAGCGAAGGAGAGAGAGACTGCATGGGAGAAAATTGCTGCCCGAGTCAACGCGTAAGTTTGAATGTAACACTGACGTAACATTTAACCGTAAGATCGTAGCATTGCCTATAGTTATGATCATAAGTAGGAATTAAATCTAATTTTCATTTAGGTGCAATCCAACAGGAGAAAGGAGGACTTGGAGGCAGTTAAAAATGAAACATAAAAACATTATTCAAAAAGGTAAGACATATTTTGCTAGGCTATGATTGCACCTCACTTAGATTTTTATTTTATTTTTTTAAATTGACTTAGGCTATTAAACAAAGTAAATATTAATTCAGTGGCTACTTCAAATAGTAATTTAAACCCCTAACAAAATGTTGTTTTTCAACGTCCTCTCACTTAATACTCCACTTAGTAGATTAACACTTTATACACATCGAAACACATTTATATTTTATATCTATTGAAGTTATTTAAAATGTGACGCTGTAGCCTACACCAACGCTCATTAAAATACTAATTAAAAACAAACTTTCTGCTCAGCCAACAGAAAGAAGGCAGAGGCCCGAAAAACGGGTGGAGGGCCACCTCCACCACCTCTGACAGAGGCTGAGGAGCTGGCCCTCAGCCAAAACAGGGGTCGGCCTGTGGCTGAGGGCATCCCCGGGGGAAGCTCATCTGAGCCGGTCATCCCCCAGGACACAAGTGCCTACATCAGATGCAAGTATACACTTACATACATACTCTTTTTAAAAAACGTAGTGCTATGCATAGAGTTTGTTCCGATGTGAGTGCTCGTCCGCGGTGTGTGAGGTTGGTGATATATGGGCGGAGAAGGTTATTGAGATAAATGATACTGTTTGATGAAAAGCGGTAGCGTTCGAAAAGAAAATCCTCTGGAAATGATAAAACGTCTAACCTGGGTCGGAAGATTCTTTCGCAACGTAAAACATTTCTAATCAAAACGGCCTCGATGTCGATCGGATTTCTAAGAAAGGGGCAATCCATATCTAACCGCTTTCTTCGTGTGGGAGGAGACAGGTAGAAACTCTGGGGTTTTTATAGTAAACCTGCAGCGAGCAGGTTATGTTCACAGAGTACGTCACCGCAGTAACGGACCCAGAGTTTAAGTTACCTCTCTTTCTGGAACGGATAACCTCAGAGTTTCCCTCATCTCAGGGTTAACAAGCTCAGAGTTTTCACATAACCCGCTTTCTGGAATACCCCTCTGCTCCACATGCTCCTGTTGCTTTGTTTACTATGTTCTGGTGTTATGTTGCTAAGCAACAGGGGCGGGGCTTGAGTGCAGAATGAGTCACAACATTTGAAACTGCTTTCTAGTAAGACAAAAGACAGGGGTACTGATTTTTATTTTTACATAGGCTATGTTTGGCTTACATCAATAATAAATATATATTTAACACAGTGAAGGTTCATATTATTCATTGTAAAGTCATTCTGAGTCTTCCTCTTAACTTAGACCTTTCACCTGCTGCTGCCACTGCAAAGACAAAATACCGTACAAGACAACTATAGTATAAAGCAAAGCAAAAAAGGTGCAAAGCAAGAGGGGAATACTATGGAAAGACAGGATCTAACAATTGCAAAGACAGGGCAAAGACACAGCACAAACTGTGTAAAGACAGGTCAAAAACAGTGCAAGGACTAGACAATAATACTGCAAAAACATGTCAAAATCAGTGCAAATGTGAGGCAGAAACAGTGTTAATACAAGTCAAAAACTGTAAAAAGAAAAGGAAAAACCTATGCAAAGACCAGACAAAAACTATGCAAAGAAAAGACAAAAACAAAGACAAGGGAGAAACAATACAGATGCTGTTTGGAAGAATTGTCGCTTCTTCCAAAGTTGTTGACATAGTTCAGTCTTGATCACAACAACATGATGAGTAACAGGAAATACAGCTGATGACGCTCTCAGGTTCAGTTATCCCATCAACAATCTGCTCCACGTGCTCCTGTTGCTTTGTTTACTATGTTCTTGTGTTATGTTGCTAAGTAACAGGGGCGGGGCTTGAATGCAGAATGAGTCACAACATTTGAAACTGCTTTCTAGTAAGACAAAAGACAGAGATACTGATTTTTATTTTTACAGTTCTGATTTTTCTTTGTCCTGTTATTATGAGTTTTCCTCTTAACTTAGACTTTTCACCTGCTGCTGCCACTGCAAAGACAAAATACCGTACAAGACAGCTATAGTGCAAAGCCACGGCAAAAAAGGTGCAAAGCAAGGGGGGAATGCTGTGGAAAGACAGAATCTAACAATTGCAAAGACACAGCACAAACGGTGTATAGACAGGTCAAAAAAACAGTGCAAGGACTAGACAAAAATGCTGCAAAAACATGTCAAAATCTGTGCAAATGTGAGGCAGAAACAGTACTAAGACAAGTTAAAAACAGTGCAAAGACACGGCAAACACTATGCAAAGACAAAAAACTGTGCAAAGACGAGACAAAAACTGTGCAAAGACAGGCGAAAATACTGTGCAAAGACAGCTGAAAATACTGTGCAAAGACAGGAGAAAATACTGTGCAAAGACAGCTGAAAATACTGTCTGTGATCTGAAACCTGCTGGAGTTCATAGAGTGGAGTTTCATTTGTTCTTTAACTTGGTGCTGTTCTTTATTCAGGAGGTACAAGGCAGGCAGGTTTATTAGTATCGCACCTTTCAACAACAGGCCAATTCAAAATGCTTTACACAAAACATTAAAATCATTTAAAAGAGACATATATAGAAAGACATTCAAATATAAGAATTTAAGACTGAAAACGAGCAGATAAAATATTTAGGAAATATGCATTGAGGATATTGAATATTTTTGGGTGCATTTTAAAAAAAAGTTTATTTATTATAATCCTTCCCGTAAACAGCATGTTATATTTATGTCATTATGATTTATCTACATCATGGGTCTCAAACCCGCGGCCCACGGGCCAATTGTGGCCCTCGTGGCGATATTTTGTGGCCCCCACCTTGATATGAAAGTTTAATGTGAGTTTTATATGAATGGCATATGAATTACTGTGTTGTGTGTGGAAGGTCCCTTTAATTACTTTTTGGGCAATTTTGTGTCTTTTTTAATAATTTTGTGTCTTATTTGGAAATTCTGTGTATTTTTTGGTCACTTTGTGTCTTTTTTTGTCATTTTGTTTCTTTTTTTAAGTAATCTAGTTTTTTCTGTCATTTTGTGTCTTTTTAATAATTTTGTGTCTTATTTGGAAATTCTGTGTATTTTTTGGTCACTTTGTGTCTTTTTTGTCATTTTGTGTCTTTTTAAAGTAATTTAGTGTTTTTTCTGTCATTTTGTGTCTTTTTTTTAGTAATTTTGTGTCTTTTTGTCATTTTGTGTCTTTTTTAAGTAATTTAGTTTTTTTCTGTCATTTTGTGTCTTTTTTTTAGTAATTTTGTGTCTTTTTTTTAGTAATTTTGTGTCTTTTTTTTGTAATTTTGATACTGCCTCCAGCGGCCCCCAGGTAATTTGAGTTTGAGACCCCTGATCTACATGTATGTTAGATTATAAACTACCTTGCTAGATGCTTTTTTTCATTCTACTTGTCATCTCATGAGCGTCGAACTGGATTTCCCCGGCTGATTACATCAAGAGCCCGCCCATGCTCATTCACATGTATTGGAGCATATAAGGAGAGTAAAGCCTGAGTGAGGGAGCATTCATCAACATGCTGACACTCTGAGGACATCTGAGTTCACACTGAGGAGAGCTGACTCTGCTGGTGAGGCTTGATCATAATTATACTCTTGATAATAACCAAAAGCATTATCAATAAAACCATGTTAAATGTCTAGATATCAGCTCTATAATTCAACTCTTATCAGATATTTTTGTTGTTATCATTATATTTGTCCAAACAAATTAACCTTTAGTTGAACCAGGCATTAAAATTATAATTTTTTTTCCATGACTGTATTTTTGGTCAATTTGTGTCTATATTTCGATAATTTTATGTCCTTTTGGTCATTTTTACAGTTATTTTTGGTCATTTTGTGTCTTTTTTGGTAATTTTTACATTTATTTTTGGTCATTTTGTGTCTTTTTTGGTCATTTTTACATTTATTTTTGGTCTTTTTGTGTCTTTTTGGTCATTTTTACACTATATTTTGTCATTTTGTGTTTGTTTTTTTCCTTTTGTGTCTTTTTTGATCATTTTTACATCTACAGTGATGGAAACATTCTTGATAATAACCGAAATCATTCTCAATAAAACCATGTTAAATGCCTAGATATCAGCTCTATAATTAAACTCTTATCAGATATTTTTGTGGTTATCATTATATTTCATTTTTCGGTTATTTTACATTTGTTGTTGGTCATTTTGTGTCTTTTTTGATCATTTTTACATCTACAGTGATAGAAACATTCTTGATAAAAACCGAAATCATTTTCAAGAAAACCATGTTAAATGTCTAGATATCAGCTCTTAAAGGCAGCTCAGGTCCTGGTCATCTCACGCCTGGACTACTGCAACTCCCTCATGGCAGGTCTGACTTGGAAAGCCAAGGATCAGAATACTTGTGTACCCGACCACCAGCCTTGATAGCGTCTTTCTTCTTCACAGTGAGAAGACGATGACTCTTCATCAGATGATCTGCAGCTTCCTGCTGCTGCTCAGCCTCCACGCCTGTGTCTGTGGTGAGTCCACAACTTCACTTTATTTTAGTCTTTTTAGTCTTTCTGCCACTCAGAGCTGCTGCTTCTTCTGTTAACCCTTTATCAGGTAACTTCAGGTAATATTTTAAGAAAAAAGTTGCAAATTTACTAGATTAAAGTGGCAAATCTACAAGAAAAAAAGTGGGAAAAAAGCAACTTTTTTCGCCCAGATTCATCACTTTAAATCTCATAAATCTGCACTTTTTTTTCTCGTAGATTTGCCACTTTAGTCTCATAAACTTTTTTTCCATTCATTTGAGATTTTTTGGTCACAAATTTTATTTCTTTTTCTCACAAATTTGTAACTTTTTTACCGTTAATTTGAGATTTTTTTCTCACAAATTTAAAAATATTAAATGTTCTCTACGGATGAAATTTGGAATTTGCAAGTATTTCAATGAATTGTTGTGTTTCTGCTCATTGTTTTAATGTGCAGCTAAAAAATGACAACACTGCAAAAAAGGTGTTTAGTCTAAAAAACAGATAACACTAAATCTGAGGGAAATGATCTTGCTGCATGGACAGATAATTTACCTTGACAAGATTTCTTAAATTAAGATTATTAAATCTAGAAATAAGCATGTTGAACACTTAAAATAAGAAATTAACTCTTAAAGCAAGATAAATTATCTAACACTTCTAAATATAAGTTATTTTATCTTGGTAAGAAACAAATAATGTGCAGTAAAGAAATAAGAAAATGAGCTCTACCTTGACAGCAGTAAAACACTGCTTCCTTAAATGCATCAATAATAATAATAATCCAAAAAAATATCTGGAACATATAAAACAATCTGAGTAGAGCCATTCTGCATAACATGTACTTTTACTTTAGATACTTTAAGTACATTTTGATGCTGATACTTTTGTACTTTTACTTCAGTAAGTTTTGAATGCAGTACTTTAACTGTAGTGGAGTAACATTACAGTTTGGTTTAGTACTTTTACTGAAGAAGAAGATCTAAATACTTCTTATTTAGTTATTTTCCAATTTGGAATTATTTTCCAAAAACAGTTCTTATTTTACAGGGCTTTTCTTATTTAACAGATACATCATCTAAAAATGTAATAAATATCTGTATTTAAATGTATAGTATAAGCTGTAAATAAGTTTGTTTCCCCCCAGAAATATAATGTTTTATTTTACATATTCTTTCTTGTTTGCTTTAAGTGCAAATGGCTTAAAAAGATGATTTATTATTATTAATATTATTATTATTAGTATTATTATTATTATTATTATTATTATTATTAGTAGTAGTAGTAGTAGTAGTAGTAGTAGTAGAAGTAGCAGTAGTAGTAGTAGTAGTAGTAGTTGTATATAAATATTAAGCATTAAATGGAAGTTGAAATCTGTAAATTGATATGATGGAAAATTATAGATTAAAAAAAATGCTCAGTTGCTTAATGGTCTTGGATGTTAAATTACAGTGATTTCTATGTTAAATACATCAATAAATAATATTGCTGAATATAAAAATTACAGTACCTTTCTGTTTTATAACAGTTAAACTTAAAATTTAATGTAAAAATGTAAAAAGAAGTTTCCAAACATTTACCATCATATTATTCTACATATATT
Source organism: Centropristis striata (assembly GCF_030273125.1). Classification (NCBI taxonomy): domain Eukaryota; kingdom Metazoa; phylum Chordata; class Actinopteri; order Perciformes; family Serranidae; genus Centropristis; species Centropristis striata. Next base: position 2,621,253 of record NC_081533.1, on the reverse strand, counting down.
TATATATTTAAATACAAATATTTTATGCATGTGGAGTAATTTCACAGTGTAGTGTTTGTACTTGTACTGCAGTAAAGGATCTGAATACTTCTTCTGTTTATTGTATGCATGAGTATCAGTGGAACAGGAGTCACTATATCTGGACAGAGCCGAGTGAAATACTTGATTTCACAAGTTTGATGTGTTCAAACGTTGAGCTCATGTTGATTTTTCTGTGTGGTGAGTTGTGGTAATGTAAATGTTTCATTTCCTATTTATCAATGAGTATAGTAGCTGAGTCATAAGTGTGTGAATGGCTCATTGTTTTGAAAAATCACGTCAGGCACGTTCGTTTTCTAAGAAAAACTCCCAAGGAGGAGAAGTGCTGAGTCTGCAGCTGTGTGCAGCCCTGAGTCATTTCCTGTTGTGGTTCTCTCCTCCTCCTCCTCCTCCTCCTCCTCCTCCTCCTCTCAGGGAGGTTTTGGCCTCACAGGACGGCTCTGAACTACGAGGCAGAGGAGAAGAGTAACGTGACGGTGGAGTGGAGCTTCTCGTCCAGGAGCCACATCCCCGAGCGCTCGGTGAGGATCCACTGCGTGATGGCCGTCCCCATGCAGCAGGTGAAGGTGTTCTTCAGTCTGGACCACAGCGTCGTGGAGCTTCAGCACCAGCAGTTTGCAGGACGGGTGCAGTGTGACGTGGACGCCCTCAGGACGGGACGTGTCCGGCTCCACGTGTCCAGAGTCAGGAGCGAGGACTCGGGGCCTTACCTCTGCAGGATGTGGGTCGACGGAGAGGGCAGGAAGGTCAAAGACTTCTCACTCAACGTCTCCAGTAAGTCCCCTCAAGGCTCATTAGGGCTGCTTCCACTAGCGGCCAATACCCGGAACGAGGCGGCTCTCACTCGCCGAAACGCCTCTAATTTGAATACGAAATATACAAAAAAATACAAATAAATAAGTCATGTTATCCATGAAAGTAATTAGAAAAAATAAAGAAAGAAATGAATAAATAAAGAGAGAGAGAGAGAGAATAAAGAATATATATATTAATATATTTATTATGACTTTTATCTCATAAATTACATTTTACCTCATAATTTTGACTTTTTATGCCATAAATATGACTTTTAATGCCATAAATATGACATTTTATCTAATAATAATGATATATATTCTTTATTATGTCTTTATTCTGTCTTCTATATCTTTGTGTCTGTCTCTTGAGCTGCTGTGACAACTAAATCCCTCCACTGCGAGATAAATGAAGTCTCATCTTATCTTTTTTTTTTATCACATGAACACTTTTATTGTTCTTTCCAGAAGCTGTTGAGAAGCCCAAACCTGTGACACTAAAACCAAGACCAGAGACGCCAAAACCACCAAAACCACCAAAACCACCAAAACCAGCAGCAGCAGCAGCAGCAGGAGGGGTCCGGAGCAGAGTCTGCCTCTATGTTGTTGTGGCTCTGGCAGCAGCAGCAGCAGCAGCAGCAGCAGCAGCTCTTCTCTTCGTTGTGCTGCACTTCAAAACACAAAGTGAAAGTAGGAGCCAGAGGCTGTGAGCTGAATGAACCCTCTGCTGCCCCCTGCTGGACCAAGACTCACCTGGCTGAAAGCTGCAGGACTTTCAACGTTTAAAGGTGACGGAGAGAAGAGGGAATACACTCCAGCGCTGCAACGGGCGACTAAACAGCAGTGAGATGAACTGTGACACCAGACAACTGTTACTGTTGACTATTTATTTAAATGACTTGCTATATGCATTGGTGCACTGTAAATAAAACTATATATATATATTTATTTTTTATGTTTATTTTTTTTTATGTTGTATTTCTCAAGATTTTTATTGTTTTGTTTGTCTTTACATTAAGTAAAAATATCATTCAATTTAAAAAAGGTAAATTGCTCTTGTTTCAAATATAAACCATAAAATAGAGGTTAAAATCTTAGATTAGATTTTTTTACAGTATTATTTAACTGCTTAATGATCTTGAATGTTAAATTACAGTGAATTATATGTTTTAAAAAAGACATATTATTATTATTATTATTATTATTATTATTAATAATAATAATAATAATAATAATAATAATATTGATACATATCAAGGCAACCCTCTGTTTTATTACAGTCAAACTTTAAATTTAATGTAGAAAAAAGCAAAGTTTGCGTCATATTACTGACCGTCATATTAAAGTAAAAAATATTTTATTTTATTTCATCTATTCTACAGATATTTGTAATATTAATTATTATCATTTCTGTGTGTGTATATGTAAAGATTAACTTTTGTACTTTGCTTTTTCTCATGTTTTATCCCTGTTTCCATCAATAGATAACACCAGTTTGAGTCCCAAAAGCCCAAACAAGATTTACTCCTTTCTGAGCAGCTGACTGCCTCTAATACAACACTAAGCATCCATAATAAACTCATTCTGCTGTGACTTATTGGCAAGAAATTGATCAAAAATATGCAGAATTGACTGCATCAGGATGCAGATGTGTAAAAAGTCTGAGTTTGTGCTTTGTCACGTCTGTCTGCAAGACGACAAGCAAAAAACTTTTAAAATGCTTGTTTTCTGAATAGAGTCTGGGTGGTTTCCATTTGTGCAAATTTAAGATTGTGATGCCTTAAAGTGGTAAAATAATACATTTTTCCATCATTTTTTTTGCACTAAAATTAAATAAACTAAAAAATGTTGATTTGAGTCAGATTTTTTCATAAAACATCAAATCACTGTAAATCACCTGGTGGCTTATATCCACATGGAGCTGATTTGTGAGTCTAAAATAGAAATAAGGTCTCTGTAAGTTCACTTTGGCCCACACACTACTGCTTTTTTATAATTTTCATGTTATAAAAGCCGATTTTCGCCAGTTAAAAAATTAAAGTTAAAACTTGGATTTGTTGAGGAATTTTTGCCCATATTAAGTTGACGTTATGAGATTTAAAAAAAGTCAAAATTATGAGATGAAAAGTTGAAAAGAAGGAACCTTAATTTCAAAAATAAGTATGACATTTTATCTCATAATTATGACTTGTATCTGATAATTATGACATTTATCTCATAATTATGACATTTACCTCATAATTTTGACTTTTTATGCCATAAATATGACATTTTATCTTATAATAAGGACATTTTATCTCATGAATATGACATTTTATCTCATGATTATGACATTTCATCTCATAATTATGAGTTTATCTCATAATTATAGACTTTTTATCTCATAATTTTTTGGCAAGACACAGAACATGTTTTACACATATTGTCACAACAGCCATATTAACACTGGTGCATTCAGAGAAACACACACTAGTGAAGGATAGGGTCATTTAGCTTAGCTTAGCTGTAACTGTGTTACAATTATTATTTGTTAAAACTTCAGTGACTTTGCAGAAGAGCTGTTCAACAAACATTTAAGGCTCCCTTCCTCTATTGAGCTGCAGGTCAAGAGAGCACATCGTGTCCTCATACTGAACCTTTCCACTAAACCAGTCAGAACTAGATCAGGGTTCAGCTGTTTCATTAAATGAAATACGGTGGGTTCTGCTCATTTTCTAGAAGAAAATAAACATCTAAAAAAAAATCAGGTTTATAGAGCTTCATGCTCCAAATGTCACTGTGTGATTATTAAATTAAATATATAGAAGCATTATTAAGTGTCCAGACAGTGTTTTTTTTTCAATGTATTCCATTAAATTAATGTGTTTTTAGATATATTTTTGGCATGTTTGATAATTTTAGCCTATTCTTTCAGCTGCAAGATGATGGTGTGAAACAGAGTTGGGAGAAAATTGATATAAAAACATAATTCAACATGTTAATGAGACTTAATTTTGTTTTTAATCAGTACATGATGATATTGGTATAATAACACACACAAATAATGCTTTAGACATGCAAGAGATGCTGTTTCATCTCCTCTCTTGGTTCATTAATTCAGGACAAAGAACAATTTGAGGGATGATGTAGTTTCCAGCTGGACATTTTCCATTTAATTCAATTGTAAAAATGTTCAGTTCAGCATCAAAAGATTCACATAAAACATTGAGCCTATCCCAAAGAGTTTCCTACCTGTGACAGTGAGGGAGTCGCAGGAGGCTTTAAGAGAACAGACCAACACCAGGAACTTTAATCAGACAGCACAATGAGCAATCTGTTTTTATTGAAGGCTTAAAACAATCTTATGATGTGGATATTAAAAAGAAAAAAGGCTACTAATAATGCTCTAACAACTTTTATTTTTTCTAAAAAACTACCACTCAGAGAAAAAGATTTCCTGCCTTAGTTTCACCACTAGGGTTTCTCTCCAGTGTGAACCCGTTGGTGTTTTTTAAGGCTAGAACTCTGAGAAAAGGTTTTCCCACATTGGTCACAGCTGTACGGCTTCTCTCCAGTGTGAACCCGTTGGTGTGTTTTAAGGCTACAACTCTGAGAAAAGGTTTTTCCACATCGGTCACAGCCGTAGGGTTTCTCTCCAGAGTGGATGCGTTGATGACTTCTCAGGCTCTGTACTCGACTGAAAGCATTCTCACATTGGTCACAGCCGTAGGGTTTCTCTCCAGTGTGGATGTGTTGATGACTTCTCAGGCTCTGTAGTTGACTGAAAGCATTCCCACACTGGTCACAGCTGTAAGGTTTCTCTCCAGTATGGATGCGTTGATGATCTCTCAAGCTCTGTATTTGACTGAAAGCATTCCCACACTGGTCACAGCTGTAAGGTTTCTCTCCAGTATGGATGCGTTGATGGTTTCTCAGTTTCTGTAGTTGACTGAAAGCATTCTCACATTGGTCACAGCTGTAAGGTCTCTCTCCAGTATGGATGCGGAGATGAACCTTTAAACTTCCAGCTGTTGAGTAGGTTTTGTCACAGAGCTGACAGTGGTGCCGTTTGAGTCTCTCTCTTCCTTCCTGTTTCAACAGACAGACAGAAAGAGAGACACGGTGGTGAGATGCCATGGTGGAGTAAGCGATTTATAAACATAAATAATATTTAGAGCACGTCTGTACAACATAACCCTTAATGTTCAAGAGTGAACAGGTGTTACCACCTGCAGGGTTAGACTCCACACAGAAAATGTGTTTGTTATAGCAGTGGCAGAGTGAATTGTTGTCCATCGTCATCATCGTCTCAACTTCTGCTTTTTTCTCTTTCTCACTTCTAGAAATAAAACACCACTTTTAACTTCTGACTTGACTCTCAACGGAGGCGGTCTCACTCTTTTTCTTTCTCCCTCCCCCTGTGTTTTTCCCTGCTTCGCTCCTCTCGTCTCGTCTTGCCTGCTGTCTTACTTTTTGGAAGACTCTCTCTACACTGCTCTCAAAAAACAAAAAACATGGATTTAATCAGCTGGTCTCTCAACTGGATCAAACCGGAGACCAGCAGGGACATTTTTACCATCGACAGGATTAGTAGCAGAAATCGCTGCCACTTTCACCCACAGCCCAAATTCCAATCTTATCTGGCTTCCCCAAACAACAGCCTTGGCTCCAAGGCCGTTGCTAATCTCCCCTGCTGAGGAATGTAGTGAGACACTACCATCCCACCCCCCCCCCCCCCCCCCCCCCCCCTCTCTCAACCCCCACAACCACCCGTTGACTGTCTGCCTTGCCCGGGAGCCCAGGAAGGAAGGTCATCTCCTTAGCAACGTCTTGGCTATCGCTTGTGTTATTCCAGCGAACTGAGACGGGACTGATTAGGTACTGGACAGGCAGGTCTCAGGCCTACACACTCAAACTTCCACATATACAGATATGCATACATCGCCCACACCCCCCCCACCCCTCCCTGTGGCAGGTCATAAGTCTGTTCATGTTGTGAAAATATCGCAGAAAACAAAGTATTTAATGTGTCCCACTCATTTGTACATGAAGCCAGAAAACACGGAGACAACAGAATAAAGTCTGACCTGAACATCGGTGCTATCAGAGCCTGCTGCTGGTCTACTGGAGTCCTCCGGGTCCTGGTTCTGCTCCATTCCGCTGTGTGCTGCCGGTCCTGGTCCTGGTCCTGGTTTCCGTTTGAAGAGGACTCTGTTGTGCTGCAGTCTGACTCTATGCCCCGCCCCCCGCAGCTTCTCATTGGCTGAGCCATGAAACGCTGATCATCCAATCAGAGCAAACTATTTCTATTTAATGTTCTTTTAACCCTTTGGAGTTTGGGGCTGTTTTGACACTATTTTTGGCAATTTTTTTCAGCACAACCTCACCTATATGACCTGATCATTATTTCATTTTGACTTACTGGATCAACATTTTGAAAACACACAAAAACACACACACCAAAAAAACCCACACAAATATACTTTTTTAATATATATTTTTTTTTACAAAAGACATAAAAAGACACAAAACACACCGAAAACACGTATGTTTTTGTTTGTTTACAAGAAACACACAAAAAATAATATCACCTTCGAAATATTTCTAAAATACGATCTATGCTAACTTTTAAAGACACAGAGACCATTTTACATGCTTTTATCTCATCACGCTTGGATTACTGCAACAGCCTTTTTACCTGCCTGAAGCAAAAATCCATTTGGCTTATGCATCTTAGCCCCAATAAAGTTAATAACTCTTACAGTTCTAGGTGTAATGAATTTTGTTTTGAGTATAGACATCACAGTCTAAATAAACATATTCATCAATGTGTTGCATGTTCTCATAGAAACACTGAATAATGTATAAAAAAAGTTGACTAAGACGTAAACGAAGGACATTTTCACTATAATTTAATTTGTTTTAGTTTGTTTTGTAACCACACAAGACAGTTTCTTTTAGTTATTGTTGTTGGTTTTTTTTTAAAACTCTTGTTTTTATTTTTATTTCAGTTAATGAAAATGTTTTTTCAACTCTAGTTTTCATTATTTCGTTAGTTGTTGTTGACTATAATAACCTTGGAACAACCTGCCTGAGGAAATCAGGTCGGCTGAGTCAGTGATTTCTTTTAAATCTCTTCTTAAAACAGACTTTTATCAGAGAGCCTTTCCTGGTTTGACCTGAACTTTACCTTCCCTTGAACTGTCTTTGAACTGCACAGAACTATGTCATTCTCTAACATTATCTTTGTTTTTTGTTTCATGTCTGTTTTTAACTTGTGTTTGTAAAGAACTTTGTCAAATGCATTTTGAAAAGTTGTTGTTTTTGTTGTGATGATGATGATTTAATGATAAATTATGTTTTTTGTCAAGACAGAGAACATGTTTTACACATATTGTCACAACAGCCACATGTTACACTGCTGCATTCAGAGATACACACACTAGTGAAGGACAGGGTCATTTAGCTTAGCTTAGCTGTAACTGTGTTAAAATGATTATTTGTTGAAACTTCAGTGACTTTGCAGAAGAGCTGTTCAACAAACATTTAAGGCTCCCTTCCTCTATTGAGCTGCAGGTCAAGAGAGCACATCGTGTCCTCATACTGAACCTTTCCACTAAACCAGTCAGAACTAGATCAGGGTTCAGCTGTTTCACTAAATGAAATACGGTGGGTTCTGCTCATTTTCTAGAAGAAAATAAACATAGAAAAAAATCAGGTTCATAGAGCTTCATGCTCCAAATGTCACTGTGTGATTATTAAATTCAATATAAAGAAGCATTATTTAGTGTCCAGACAGTGTTTTTTTCAATGTATTCCATTAAATTAATGTGTTTTTAGATGTATTTTTATGGCATGTTTGATCATTTTGAAAGTTGATGATGATTGTGTGAAACAGAGTTGGGAGAAAATTGATATAAAAACATAATTCAACGTGTTAATGAGACTTAATTTTATTTTTAACCAGTACATGATGATATTGGTATAATACACAAAAAAAATGCTTTAGACATGCATGAGTTGGTGTTCCATCTCCTCTCTTGGTTCATTAATTCAGGACAAAGAACAATTTGAGGGATGATGTGGTTTCCAGCTGGACATTTTCCGTTTAATTCAACGGTAAAAATGTTCAGTTCAGCATCAAAAGTTTCACATAAAACATTGAGCCTATCCCAAAGAGTTTCCTACCTGTGACAGTGATGGAGTCGCAGGAGGCTTTAAAAGAACACACCAACACCAGGAACTTTAATCCAACTGCACAATGAGCAATCTGTTTTTATTGAAGGCTTAAAACAATCTTATGATGTGGATATTAAAAAGAAAAAAGGCTACTAATAATGCTCTAACAACGTTTATTTTTTCTTAAAAACTACCACTCAGAGAAAAAGTTTTCCTGCCTTAGTCTCACCACTAGGGTTTCTCTCCTGTGTGAACCCGTTGGTGTTTTTTAAGGCTAGAACTCTGAGAAAAGGTTTTCCCACATTGGTCACACCAGTACGGCTTCTCTCCAGTGTGAATGCGTCGGTGTTCTTCAAGGTTACTACTTTGAGAAAAAGTTTTTCCACATTGGTCACAGCTGTAAGGTTTCTCTCCAGTATGGATGCGTTGATGTTTTCTCAAGCTCGATTTCTGATTGAAAGCATTCCCACACTGGTCACAGCTGTAAGGTCTCTCTCCAGTGTGGATGCGTTGATGATTTCTCAAGCTCTTTTTTTCATTGAAAGAATTCCCACATTGGTCACAGCTATAAGGTTTCTCTCCAGTGTGGATGCGTTGATGACTTCTCAGGTGCTGTAGTTGACTGAAAGCATTCCCACACTGGTCACAGCTGTAAGGTTTCTCTCCAGTGTGGATGCGTTGATGACGTCTCAGGCTCTGTAGTTGACTGAAAGCATTCCCACACTGGTCACAGCTGTAAGGTTTCTCTCCAGTGTGGATGTGTTGATGATCTCTCAGGCTCTTTCGTAGACTGAAAGCATTCCCACATTGGTCACAGCTGTAAGGTTTCTCTCCAGTGTGGATGCGTTGATGACTTCTCAGGTTCTGTAGTTGACTGAAAGCATTCCCACACTGGTCACAGCCGTAAGGTCTCTCTCCAGTATGGATGCGGAGATGAACCTTTAAACTTCCAGCTGTTGAGTAGGTTTTGTCACAGAGCTGACAGTGATGCCGTTTGAGTCTCTCTCTTCCTTCCTGTTTCAACAGACAGAAAGAAAGAAAGAGAGACACGGTGGTGAGATGCCATGGTGGAGTAAGCGATTTATAACCATAAATAATATTTAGAGCACGTCTGTACAACATAACCCTTTATGTTCAACTGTTAACAGGTGTTACCACCTGCAGGGTTAGACTCCACACAGAAAATGTGTTTGTTATAGCAGTGGCAGAGTGAATTGTTGGCCATCGTCATCATCGTCTCAACTTTCAACTTTCTTCTCACTTCGAGAAATAAAACACCACTTTTGATGAGGTAATAACTAATGCCATACACTTATTCATTGATATAATTTGAAGCTGTATACTTTGAAATAGGAAGTTTTTATATATATAGAAAGTTTATATATTTATATATATATATATATATATATATATATATATATATATATAAATAGCTTGGTTTGCATGAATGCTGCACCCAAATTATATATGTGTGTATTTTTTTTTTTTTTTGCCTGACCTACTGCTAACAGATTTCATAGTTTGATCTGAAGTGTGTTCATTGTTGGGAAATAGTAGAAACATTTCTTTTGTTAATTATTTGCATTATTTGCTATCACTGGCTCGTTTCAATCATCTATCATTATGATATTCCATGAAAAGGGTTGCACTTTTTTACTTACTTAACAAGTCAACTGAGAACCACTGCCCTTGATTACCTGGACAAGTCCCAAAATACACTCCACACAAACAGGCACATACAGTAACAAAGGCTATGACACATCAATACAGGACATGACGCTGTATAGGTGAGAAGTGGTTAAAAAAGTTTTTCAAGGTATGTTTTTTAGACTGATGCAGACCTACATCATTGGAAGATATGAGAATTATATAATGCTTTCTTTGATTGTTGTACAGTCTGCTGATTGATGATGCCTACATGATCATTTATGTAGCCTATAAAATAATCACTCACTTCTCTGCATTTTGCTGCTTTCAGGTTTCTGTTAATGACATAAACAATGACAAACCTATTTATTAATAGCAAAACACACAATATGTCGCTGCAAAAGACATTGCAAAGACAGTTTTTATGTTCACTAAAGTTTTATTAAAATTTTAGATCAATCTTCAGTCAAATAGTCGTTTAGTAAATGTACAGCAGTAGGGAAAATACTCCATCCAGGCGCTGTTTCTACCGAGTATCCGAAATCCCGACTGTCCCTGAACTAACCACGATGACGTAGAGCACTCTAGGCAGAGCTTGGCCTGTGACGTGCTGTCATGGGTGGGGCTTGACTGGCTGGACGGTCAAGCCCCGCCCATGACAGCACCGCCGCACAAGTTAGTATTGAAGCCGGCCGCAGCCGTTAGTACTTGTTTTTATCTGCAGGGAGCAGAGAAGAGTCTGATTCTGATAAAGTTACACAGAGAAGGAGAAGCTCAATAAACTACTTTTGATTTGATGGAAAAAGAAACTAAAGCTGGAGCTTTTTAGAGCTGATTGATCTGAATCTGATCAGAACAGAGACCCCCCTCCTCCTCCCCCTCCCGAATACACAAAGAAGTGGTGGGAAAATATCTCGGAAAACGAAGTATTTAATGTGTCCCACTCATTTGTACTGTAGTATATTTTCGTGCCACAAATAGTATACTGTACGTGACATGGGCAGAGGATATTGGCGCCAGTAAAGAGGGGCCTCTCTGACCCTTTGGGGCTCATCCTGACCCTTGGGAAAATAGAGAAATCAGGACTTCTTGGGTAGACTCTGGGGACAGCTGTTTTGACAGTGGAGATGTTGGAATGTGAACATCGATCAGAAAGAAAAGGGGTTTTGGATGTCAGCCAAATAAGGTTAAAAAGTAAATTTAGTGAGTGTATTTGGGCCTCTGGAAGACGCGTCCATGGGTCAGAACCGAAGGCTTAAAAACGCCTCACACATAGGAATTTTTAGAGGAGACAGGGCTTCATTTGGTGTGGGACCTTTCATTCAACAGCCTTAAAATTGGACAATAGTCTCCTCCAATGTTCCTGTATTTTTTGCTGAGTTATAATACAGAAGACTAAAAGGAACTTTCATCTGGTCGTCCATCCATTCTTTTTCATTCAAGAGGGGTAGTGAATCATACACTACAGTACATGAAGCCAGAAAACAAGGAGACAACAGAATAAAGTCTGACCTGAACATCGGTGCTATCAGAGCCTGCTGCTGGTCTACTGGAGTCCTCCGGGTCCTGGTTCTGCTCCATTCCGCTGTGTGCTGCCGGTCCTGGTCCTGGTTTCCGTCTGAAGAGGACTCTGTTGTGTTGCAGGCTGACTCTATGCCCCGCCCCCCGCAGCTTCTCATTGGCTGAGCCCTGAAACGCTGATCATCCAATCAGAGCAAACTTATGACCTGGGTTACTCACTGACAGGACTGGGTCATTTAAGGGGTAGGAGAGGTCAGAGGTCAGGGAAGGTATGTGGGGGGAGAAGCAGGAGGTATGATAAGCCAATCAAACGACTCGGTTGTGGTACACGGAAAGGCCTGATCACCCTGACGGTTATCACAATCATAATTGTCGCGCATATTCTTTGGTTAGAAAACTAGAATAGAAACAACAATCAACAATCACTACCAAATGACCGAGGGGGTTCCCCTTTTAGACGCAGAGGTAACTAGTGGGTAACTGGGAAGAAAAAAAGGGAGAAGAAAAAAAATAAACTCTCAAAATGCCCAGTTTCTATATCCCCTAGAGAACAGAAAACATGTTCTCATGAGACTAATCAAAGATTTAACATACTTGTCCTGGGAGGTATTTTATCCAATTGATGACCTTATTTCTGCCTATTGCTTAATATAGTACAACATCATAAAAAGAAACAAATGTATCCCTTTAAAATGATTTACTGTCCAAACAACTGCTTATCTCAAGGATTCTAATCTATATGGCCGGCTTGTCCCGGGGTTTGATAGAAATATCTTTACTGTTTTGGCTTACGATTAATTGAATGACAATTAGCTAGATTCCATTAGTATCTTTAAATAAACACCAGTAAGAAATATAAATTGAATTGAATTGGCTCTGAACTAAAAACAACTAGGTCACCATTTTTATTTGAGTTTTATTGTTTGGTCACCAGAAGTCACCATTTTCATCATGAGTTTATTGTGTTGACATTGATATTTCTCCTGACAGGCTTTGTGAGGACATCAGACTCAGCACACAATACACATACAAGAAGAGAGAGAAGACAGATAGCAGAGACCAGGGACACACACACACACACACACACACACACACACACACACAGCCCTTCACAAGACACTCTGACCTTACGTCATACATACACACACACAAGAAACTAGCAGGCGAGGTGGAAATGGCAGAGACAGAGAAAGGCCTAGATCCTTTTGAACTCACGTTAAAGGAGTTTAAAACATTAGAGCAGAAAACCTTTTCACCATCTGACACTTCTACACATTGGGCACAACAAAAACAAAATTGTCTGATTAATGTTATTCTCTGAGTGTTAAAATGTATGATAATAATTGCATATAACTGTTAGTTAAAATTAACGGGAGTGTGATCACATGTAAAGTTTGAAAACACATAGACTCACATGTGGGGAGGGTCAATAAATGTCCTAGAATGATACAATATCAATTGGAAATATAAAGACATACAATTCATCTCATAAATGAATTGCCTCTGCACAGGTTGTCTGACAAAACTATATAATATACTATAAACATTTTAATATGTCTAATGTCCAAAAAAGGTTGATAAATGTCAGGAATGGTGAGTGAGGAGACATTTTTAGAAATTGTCAGCACTTCTTAGGAGCAGATACATTGTCCATTTAAACACAGAAGTGAATGACTTTTCAAGAGATCCAGAGGAAGCCACAAGATAACACTCCCCTGGCTTACAGAGCTGCATAGCAGCTGGTCACTTCATGCCCCAGCACTACTCAGAAGCCTCTGGAAGATGTAGATGGAAGAAAAGGCTTTGAACTGGACATCCAATTATATAACTCAAAGATTTTAAGCCTTTTGATTTTCAATGATCACAAACTTTATGAATTAGAAAATAAACATCATAATGAACTGTGAGTATTTTCCAAGGGGGAGTTTAAATTTAGAATGAAGGATTTTTCTGTGATCCACTTAACAACAGGAGTCTTTACAATAACTTCACTAAAAATAAGATTCACAGGTTGGAGAAAGATGGCCTCAGACCGAGGTGAAGACATCTGATGAAGATCTCTCCCCGCCGCTTTTTCAATTTGCAAAGATAATGTTAACACATTTACAGATATAGGGCCCGTCTACACGTAGCTGAGGCTATAGTTGAGTTGGGAGAATTAAATGTACACGATGACACACTCTGTTCTGCACACACACTGCAGGCCTGCTTGAACAGGGAGGTGGCAGATCAGCAGTGAATGGGCTGGAGGTGCCGGGGGGAGGCGGCACATGCTGCTGAAGGCCAACACATTGACCTGCTGTTTGCCTAGCCTTGAGGGAGTTGTGGGAGCGGGGGAATTACTCAGGTTGCCTGAGTCCTAAAATTATGAGCTGGGTTTAGGACTGGGTCATTTCAGGGGTAGGAGAGGTCAGAGGTCAGGGAAGGTATGTGGGGGGAGAAGCAGAATAAGGAGGGAGACAGGATGTGAAAGCTTCAGCAGACAACAAAACACACACATAAAGTCTGAAAGATCAGTGAGATGTTCCATCTCCAGATGCTTGGTTAAGGGGTGGTAACCAATGCATATCACAAACAAATCGCCAAAATCCAAGAATATATTGTTAGCCTCATAGCATAATTGCCTAAGTCATTTTTTGGCCAAATTGTGATATCTCCCCCCAACTTTACTCTCCTAATACTGCTGCATCTTTCTGCCTCATTGCCTATGTTCTCAGCATACATACTACTCAGAATACATGTTAGAGTCCAAAATCACTTTCTGCCTTAGTCATCTCTTTGACATCGTGTGGCCTTTTTGCCACTCCATACAAACATGGCCAACCGCATAACAAAGAGGCTCTGCTGACCACAAGTGAAGTAATAAGTCTTCTCATTGATTCATCTGGTAAGCTAGTTCATGTTTCTTCAACTTTCTAGACAATAAATGTACTTTCAGTCAATCAAAGGGATTAGGAGACGTGTGTTTTTACTTTTAATCACATTTCTGCAACAAGGTATGATGAAGTGATATAAACGCTAGCAAAACACTTTTTATTGCAAGTGTAAAGAGATTTGTTTTGACTAGAAATAAGACATTTTGACAAGATATAAGATAAGTATTCTTGGTTAGATTTTGAGTTTTTGCAGTGAACCTGTTCATATTTTCGGAATAGCGTTCAGTGAGCAGAAGTACTCTGTGTTCGTTCCAAAAAAAAGACCAGTGTGATGTATGTATCGTTTTTTGTTTGTTTTCCGAAACGCTCAAATATGACTTAGGCAAATATGCTATGAGGCTAACGATATGTAACAATAAGGAAGTTTGTAATCACTCTGTCTTGTGGTGCCATCGGGGTCACATTGCAGAGTCCAGCGCTGAGCATTGCATTTGGCTATGATTCTTTCAATAAATGGTTGACTTTATTCATTTGTTCTGAGTGTTTTGTAAGACCAAGTTTAGAAAAAAGATCCCGGGTGAGAGTTAGAGGCTGTAAAAGGTTTACCCTCTAACAAAACACATAAAAATGACAAAAAACACAAAACACACATCAAAAACAAAACAAGTAAAAAGACAAAATAAGACACGGAAACCCTTTTTATATATAAAAGTAAAAAAAGACACAAAAACAGACCAAAAAAACATACACATTTTTAAATAAAAAACACACACAAAATAATAATTAAAAAAAACAAATAAATAAAACACACATAAAATATAAAAAAAAGATAAAAAAAAACACACATGAAAACACATAGAAAACACAAAAAAATACAAAAACACAAAAATAAAAAAAAAACACAGAAAAATACACAGAAAAATACACAAAAATCACAAAAAACCTTAAACATCACAGAATACATCAAATCAATACGTATCAATAATAAAATGCTGAATGCACACTGCAGAATTTGAAAATATCGATTAAAAAAAGGGAAAATAACACTTTACACTTGGATTAAGTGTTTTTTTTTTTTTTTTACCATTGCTGAAAAAGAGTTGATGCATTAAATTGAAGATTGATTTTTGAAGAAGTCGTGCTCCGGCGCTTTTGGTGGATCCAGAGGGTTAACTCTAATGTAAAAGTGTTCCTACATTCCTTAATTATTAATATTATCATTATTATTACTTTATTTAAAAACGTTTATTTCAATACTAATATAAAGCCTAATATAAGATCCAAATATAATATATAATAATATCACCTTCGAAATATTTCTAAAATACGATCTATGCTAACTTTTAAAGACACAGAGACCATTTTACATGCTTTTATCTCATCACGCTTGGATTACTGCAACAGCCTTTTTACCTGCCTGAAGCAAAAATCCATTTGGCTTATCCATCTTAGCCCCAATAAAGTTATTAACTCTTACAGTTCTAGGTGTATTAAATTTTGTTTTGAGTATAGACACCACAGTGTAAATAAACATATTTATCAATGTGTTGCATGTTCTCATAGAAACACTGAATAATGTATAAAAAAGGTGACGTAAAGGAAGGACATTTTCACTATAATTTAATTAGTTTTAGTTCGTTTTGTAAACACACAAGACAGTTTCTGTTAGTTATTGTTGTTGTTTTTTTTTTAAAAAAACTGAAAATGTTTTTTCAACTCTAGTTTTCATTATTTCGTTAGTTGTCGTTAACTATAATAACCTTGGAACAACCTGCCTGAGGAAATCAGGTCGGCTGAGTCAGTGATCTCTTTTAAATCTCTTCTTAAAACAGACTTTTATCAGAGAGCCTTTCCTGGTTTGACCTGAACTTTACCTTCCCTTGAACTGTCTTTGAACTGCACAGAACTATGTCATCCTCTAACATTATCTTTATTTTCTGTTTTTAACTTGTGTTTGTAAAGAACTTTGTCAAATGCATTTAGAAAAGTTGTTGCTTTTGTTATGATGATGATGATTTAGTGATAAATTATGTTTTTTGTCAAGACAGAGAACATGTTTTACACATATTGTCACAACAGCCACATGTTACACTGCTGCATTCAGAGATACACACACTAGTGAAGGACAGGGTCATTTAGCTTAGCTTAGCTGTAACTGTGTTAAAATGATTATTTGTTAAAACTTCTGTGACTTTGCAGAAGAGCTGTTCAACAAACATTTAAGGCTCCCTTCCTCTATTGAGCTGCAGGTCAAGAGAGCACATCGTGTCCTCATACTGAACCTTTCCACTAAACCAGTCAGAACTAGATCAGGGTTCAGCTGTTTCACTAAATGAAATACGGTGGGTTCTGCTCATTTTCTAGAAGAAAATAAACATCTAAGAAAATCAGGTTTATAGAGCTTCATGCTCCAAATGTCACTGTGTGATTATTAAATTCAATATATAGAAGCATTATTTAGTGTGCAGACTGTTTTTTTTAATGTATTCCATTAAATTAATGTGTTTTTAGATATATTTATTGGCATGTTTGATCATTTTGAAAGTTGATGATGATGGTGTGAAACAGAGTTGGGAGAAAATTGATATAAAAACATAATTCAACGTGTTAATGAGACTTAATTTTATTTTTAACCAGTACATGATGATATTGGTATAATACACAAAAAAATGCTTTAGACATGCATGAGTTGGTGTTCCATCTCCTCTCTTGGTTCATTAATTCAGGACAAAGAACAATTTGAGGGATGATGTGGTTTCCAGCTGGACATTTTCCGTTTAATTCAACGGTAAAAATGTTCAATTCAGCATAAAAAGTTTCACATAAAACACTGAGCCTATCCCAAAGAGTTTCCTACCTGTGACAGTGAGGGAGTCGCAGGAGGCTTTAAGAGAACAGACCAACACCAGGAACTTTAATCCGACAGCAGAATGAGCAATCTGTTTTTATTGAAGGCTTAAAACAGTCTTATGATGTGGATATTAAAAAGAAATGAGGCTACTTATAATGCTCCAACAACTTTTATTTTTTCTAAAAAACTACCACTCAGAGAAAAAGTTTTCCTGCCTTAGTCTCACCACTAGGGTTTCTCTCCAGTGTGAACCCGTTGGTGAGTTTTAAGGCTAGAACTCTGAGAAAAGGTTTTCCCACATTGGTCACACCAGTACGGCTTCTCTCCAGTGTGAACCCGTCGGTGTGTTTTAAGGTGAGAACTCTGAGAAAAAGTTTTTCCACACTGGTCACAGCTGTAGGGTTTCTCTCCAGTGTGGATGCGTTGATGACTTCTCAGGCTCTGTAGTCGACTGAAAGCATTCCCACATTGGTCACAGCCATAGGGTTTCTCTCCAGTGTGGATGCGTTGATGACTTCTCAGGCTCTGTAGTAGACTGAAAGCATTCCCACATTGGTCACAGCTGTATGGTCTCTCTCCAGTATGGATGCGTTGATGTTTTCTCAGGCTCTGTTTTTCATTGAAAGTCTTCCCACACTGGTCACAGCTGTATGGTCTCTCTCCAGTATGGATGCGTTGATGTTTTCTCAGGCTCTGTTTTTCATTGAAAGTCTTCCCACACTGGTCACAGCTGTAAGGTCTCTCTCCAGTATGGATGCGGAAATGAACCTTTAAATTTCCAGCTGTTGAGTAGGTTTTGTCACAGAGCTTACAGTGGTGCCGTTTGAGTCTCTCTCTTCCTTCCTGTTTCAACAGACAGACAGAAAGAGAGACACGGTGGTGAGATGCCATGGTGGAGTAAACGATTTATAACCATAAAAAATATTTAGAGCATGTCTGTACAACATAACCCTTAATGTTCAAGAGTTAACAGGTGTTACCACCTGCAGGGTTAGACTCCACACAGAAAATGTGTTTGTTATAGCAGTGGCAGAGTGAATTGTTGGCCATCGTCATCATCGTCTCAACTTCTGCTTTTTTCTCTTTCTCTCTTTTAGAAATAAAACACCACTTTTGATGAGGTAATAACTAATTTCATACACTTATTCATTGATATAATTTGAAGCTGTATACTTTGAAATAGGAAGTTTATATATATATATATATATATATATATATATATATATATATATATATATATATATAAATAGCTTGGTCTGCATGAATGCTGCACCCATATTATATATGTGTGTGTGTATTTATTTTTTTTGCCTGACCTACTGCTAACAGATTTCATAGTTTGATCTGAAGTGTGTTCATTGTTGCGAAATAGTAGAAACATTTCTTTTGTTAATTATTTGCATTATTTGCTTTCACTGGCTTTTTTAAATCATCTATCATTATGATATTCCATGAAAAGGGTTGCACTTTTTTACTTACTTAACAAGTCAACTGAGATCCACTGGACTTGATTACCTGGACAAGTCCCAAAATACACTCCACACAAACAGGCACATACAGTAACAAAGGCTATGACACATCAATACAGGACATGACGCTGTATAGGTGAGAAGTGGTTAAAAAAGTTTTCCAAGGTATGTTTTTTACACTGATGCAGACCTACATCATTGGAAGATATGACAATTATATAATGCTTTCTTTGATTGTTGTACAGTCTGCTGATTGATGATGCCTACATGATAATTTATGTAGCCTATAAAATAATCACTCACTTCTCTGCATTTTGCTGTTTTCAGGTTTCCGTTAATGACATAAACAATGAAAAACCTATTTATTAATAGCAAAAAACACAATATGTTGCTGCAAAAGATATTGCAAAGACAGTTTTTATGTTCACTAAAGTTTTATTAAAATTTTAGATCAATCTTCAGTCAAATAGTCGTTTAGTAAATGTACAGCAGTAGGGAAAATACTCCATCCAGGCGCTGTTTCTACCGAGTTTCCGAAATGCCGACTGTCCCTGAACTAACCACGATGACGTAGTGCACTCTAGGCAGAGCTTGGCGTGTGACGTAGTGTCATGGGCGGGGCTTGACCGTCCAGCCAGTCAAGCCCCGCCTCCCGCCGCACACGTTAGTATTGAAGCCGGCCGCAGCCGTTAGTACTTGTTTTTATCTGCAGGGAGCAGAGAAGAGTCTGATTCTGATAAAGTTACACAGAGAAGGAGAAGCTCAATAAACTACTTTTGATTTAACGGGAAAAGAAACTAAAGCTGGAGCTTTTTAGAGCTGATTGATCTGAATCTGATCAGAACAGAGACCCCCCCCCTCCCCCTCCCGAATACACAAAGAAGCGGCGGGAAAATATCGCGGAAAACAAAGTATTTAATTTGTCCCACTCATTTGTACATGAAGCCAGAAAACACGGAGACAACAGAATAAAGTCTGACCTGAACATCGGTGCTATCAGAGCCTGCTGCTGGTCTACTGGAGTCCTCCGGGTCCTGGTTCTGCTCCATTCCGCTGTGTGCTGCCGGTCCTGGTCCTGGTTTCCGTTTGAAGAGGACTCTGTTGTGTTGCAGGCTGACTCTATGCCCCGCCCCCCGCAGCTTCTCATTGGCTGAGCCATGAAACGCTGATCATCCAATCAGAGCAAACTATTTCTATTTAATGTTATTTTAACTCTTTGGAGTTTGGGGCTGTTTTCACACTATTTTTGGTAATTTTTTCAGCACAACCTCACCTATATGACCTGATCATTTTTTCATTTTGACTTACTGGATCAACATTTTGAAAACACACAAAAACACACACAAAAAAACTAATAAATACACCAAAAAAACTCACACAAATATACTTTTTTTTTCTTTTACAAAAGACATAAAAAGACAGAAAACACACCGAAAACATGTATGTTTTTGTTTTTTTTTTTACAAGAAAAACACAAAAAAATGAAAAAAAAAACATGTACAAAAACACACGTAAAAACACACAAAAATCACAAAAAAACCTTAAACATAAAAGAATACATGAAATCAATATATATATCAATAATAAAATGCTGAATGTACACTGCAGAAATTGGACATAGAAACTTGTGGAAAAGCCAAAACTTTAGAGTTCAGCTGACAGCAGGGAAACATGCTGCTGAACGTTTTTAGGTTCTGACGTCATGAAGAAGTCGTGCTCCGGCGCTTTTGGTGGATCCAGAGGGTTAACTCTTATGTGAAAGTGTTTCTACATTCCTTAATTATTAATATCATCATTATTATTACTGTATTTCGTGGCGTCCAGGTGGCTCACACTGGTAGATTGCTTACCATTAAGGCTGGGTCCTTGCTGCAGCGGAGCCGGGTTCGAATCCGGCCTGAGCTCCCTTTGCCGCATGTCTTCCCCTCTATCACCTGCTTTCTATCTATCACTTTCAATAAAAAAGCAAAAATGCCAAAAAAAATAATCTTGAAAAAATAAAAATTATTACTGTATTTCGAAACCTTTATTTCAATACTAATATAAAGCCTAATATAATATCCAAATATAATATATAATAATATCACCTTTGAAATATTTCTAAAATACGATCTATGCTAACTTTTAAAGACACAGAGACCATTTTACATGCTTTTATCTCATCACGCTTGGATTACTGCAACAGCCTTTTTACCTGCCTGAAGCAAAAATCCATTCATAGACTCCAGATTGTCCAGAATTCAGCTGTTTTAGTTTTAATTTGGTTGTGATTTTTTTGTTTTCAAATTCAGTTAGTTTTAGTTAATTTTTAGAGTTAGTTTGGTAGTTTTAGTTTAGTTTTTATTAGTTTTAGTGTTAGTTTTAGTTTTTTTGTAGTGTGCTATGTGTTTGGTACCAGATTCAAAGAGGTCATAATAAATTTTGCCTTTATTTCCTTTGGCTTATCCATCTTAGCCCCAGTAGAGTTATTAACTCTTGCAGTTCTGGGTGTATTGAATTTTGGTTTGAGTATAGACATCACAGTCTAAATAAACATATTTACCAATGTGTTGCATGTTCTAATAGAAACACTGAATTATGTATGAAAAAAGTTGACAAAGACGTAAACGAAGGACATTTTCAATGTAATTTAGTTACTTTTGTAACCACACAATAGATTTTCAGTAAGTGATTATGTTATTTTAAAACTCTTTGTTATAAAGAGTGAAGGATAGGGTCATTTAGCTTAGCTTAGCTGTAACTGTGTTAAAACTATTATTTGTTAAAACTTCAGTGACTTTGCAGAAGAGCTGTTCAACAAACATTTAAGGCTCCCTTCCTCTATTGAGCTGCAGGTCAAGAGAGCACATCGTGTCCTCATACTGAACCTTTCCACTAAACCAGTCAGAACTAGATCAGGGTTCAGCTGTTTCACTAAATGAAATACGGTGGGTTCTGCTCATTTTCTAGAAGAAAATAAACATCTAAAAAAAATCAGGCTTATAGAGATTCATGCTCCAAATGTCACTGTGTGATTGTTAAATTCAATATATAGAAGCATTTTTTAGTGTACAGACTGTTATTTCAATGTATTCCATTAAATTAATGTGTTTTTAGATATATTTCTTGGCATGTTTGATCATTTTGAAAGTTGATGATGATGGTGTGAAAAAGAGTTGGGAGAAAATTGATATGAAAACATAATTCAACGTGTTAATGAGGCTTAATTTTATTTTTAACCAGTACATGATGATATTGGTATAATACACAAAAATAATGCTTTAAACATGCATGAGATGCTGTTTCTTCTCCTCTCTTGGTTCATTAATTCAGGACAAAGAACAATTTGAGGGATGATGTGGTTTCCAGCTGGACATTTTCCTATTTAATTCAACTGTAAAAATGTTCAGTTCAGCATCAAAAGATTCACATAAAACATTGAGCCTATCCCAAAGAGTTTCCTACCTGTGACAGTGAGGGAGTCACAGGAGGCTTTAAGAGAACAGACCAACACCAGGAACTTTAATCAGACAGCACAATGAGCAAACTGTTTTTATTGAAGGCTTAAAACAATCTTATGATGTGGATATTAAAAAGAAAAAAGGCTACTAATAATGCTCTAACAACTTTTATTTTTTCTAAAAAACTACCACTCAGAGACAAAGTTTTCCTTCCTTTGTCTCACCACTAGGGTTTCTCTCCAGTGTGAACCCGTTGGTGAGTTTTAAGGTTAGAACTCTGAGAAAAGGTTTTCCCACATTGGTCACACCAGTACGGCTTCTCTCCAGTGTGAACCCGTTGGTGTCTTTTAAGGTGAGAACTCCGAGAAAAGGTTTTCCCACATTGGTCACACCAGTACGGCTTCTCTCCAGTGTGGATGCGTCGGTGGTATTCAAGGCTAACACTGTGAGAAAAAGTTTTTCCACATTGGTCACAGCTGTAAGGTTTCTCTCCAGTATGGATGCGTTGATGACTTGTCAGGCTGTTTAGTCGACTGAAAGCATTCCCACACTGGTCACAGCTGTAAGGTTTCTCTCCAGTATGGATGCGTTGATGATTTTTCAGGCTCTGTAGTAGACTGAAAGCATTCCCACATTGGTCGCAGCTGTATGGTCTCTCTCCAGTATGGATGCGTTGATGTATTCTCAGGTTCTGTATGTCATTGAAAGTATTCCCACACTGGTCACAGCTGTATGGTCTCTCTCCAGTATGGATACGTTGATGATATCTCAGGTTGTGTTTTTTATTGAAACCATTCCCACATTGGTCACAGCTGTAAGGTTTCTCTCCAGTATGGATGCGGAGATGAACCTTTAAACCTCCAGCTGTTGAGTAGGTTTTGTCACAGAGCTGACAGTGGTGCCGTTTGAGTCTCTCTCTTCCTTCCTGTTTCAACAGACAGACAGAAAGAAAGAGAGACACGGTGGTGAGATGCCATGGTGGAGTAAGCGATTTATAACCATAAATAATATTTAGAGCACGTCTGTACAACATAACCCTTAATGTTCAAGTGTGAACAGGTGTTACCACCTGCAGGGTTAGACTCCACACAGAAAATGTGTTTGTTATAGCAGTGGCAGAGTGAATTGTTGGCCATCGTCATCATCGTCTCAACTTCTGCTTTTTTCTCTTTCTCACTTCTAGGAATAAAACACCAATTTTAATGAGGTAATAACTAATTTCATACACTTATTCATTGATATAATTTAAAGCTGTATACTTTGAAATAGGAAGGGAAACCCTGTCGGCACAATGGTTACTTTCACGCACAGCCACAGAATAGAGACCGACCGCAACAAAATGATTCTGTTTTTTTCCCTCTCTAGGGGATTAAAAAAAACTGTAATGTCTGTAACATTAGCCTACGCACAGAAAACACCACATTCACATCAATAAATAAATAAATGTTTTACAATGAACCGGGCCAGTCGGCGCGGCCAAGAGCTCCAGGCTACTAGCTTCCACTAGTTAACGAGGACGACACCAGCTGCGGGGCGCTAAACCGTTAATACACGGGAAGTGTATCCTCAGTGGTAGCTGGAATCTGCACACGGGTTGTGCCAAATGAAGAAATTCCTCTCTGAGTATAAAGGGCAACTTAATTGATATGTAATTAATATATAACTGTTAGGATGATATGACACGGACAACTGCCACACTGACTTGTACCTGAGGACCTGACGGAGTTGTATACATAATAGTTTCCAATAATAGCATTCTAATCCATCACTTATATCATGTTAAATGCTTCACATGGAATTGAATGTTAATTGCCTGCTGCTTGTTTAACTTGTTTTTTTAGTGCTTACATTAATGCAGTTTGTGCTGGCAGATTGTCTTGTGATTTCTGAAAATGTCATCTTAAGTGAAAATTATCACTCTAACTTTCGGTAGAGACTCAGGTAGAATAAAGGAAACGACACACAAACAAAAGACGGCACATTTGACGTTGGAGTGTGTGAGGATCTGGAGTTGAGAATTAAAGACTACAAACACAAAGACAAAAACAAGAAACGACAACAGAAAAGGGATTTGGAACTGAAAATCCTAAAATTATTCAAAACAGAAGGTGTGCGTTACAGGAAAAATCTGAGAGAGGCCATAGTGGAATCTAAGAATAACACAAAACGGTTCTCATTCCCTTTTGCACAGAAAATAGACAGGTCACAGAACAGCAATGAAGTTGCAGGAACATATCCATCGCTGGCAGGCGTCATACATTTTGACAGACAATTTGGGTACAGCTTAGAGGAGCCGAATAACCAACAACCACGGGGTAATCAGTCAAGCAACAGAGATCAAACAAGCGACAACCACACACACAACAGCCCTAGAAGGTCAGCAGAGAGCCCAAATGCAACAGAACATTCTCCAGTCAGACGCGCAGACACAATGACATCAGACATTAATTTGGCCACAAACAGAGAGCAACCACAACGCAGTGAGACTACATTTACAACACAAACACGAGTGACACCAATGAGAAATCAGACCTGGCTGCCGAGTCATTGCAGCTCCACCAGACGCAGGGAACAAGTACAGACAAGGCCTATACTAGACTGTTTTACAGACAGGCGGGAGAGTATGGGGAAGCCAGGGAATCCATCACAATCATACTGGGGTGAATTAGATCCAACAAATGTGGATATAGAGAGACAGGTGAAGAGGACTACAATACAAGAGTTAGAGGAGGAGATAGATAAAACACATGGCGATGTGTGTGTGAGACAGGAAATGGATCAGGAAAGGGAGGAGCCAGCACAGCAGAGAGGACACAGAGCTGATAAATCAAAATATCGGCTGGTTCACCACCTGAGAGCTGTAAATGAGGCCATAGAGGATTGGCCAGTTGATGTACCAAACCCTCACACACTTTAGACTAATGTGCCGCCGTTGTAGAAAATCTTTCAAGAAAAACAACTGACGACCAGGTCGATTTGAATAGCAGCCTTGTGCGGGATTTATTTAGCAAGTATCAAAAAACAGATTCAGATGCCAAAGGTGTCAGACGAATCCAAAAGTCAGATCAACACTGAGAGACAACACCCAGTTTCTCTCTTTTTACTTTGCAGGTTGGTGTGTCATTGTTTCTGTGTCACTAAGGTCCAACGTCCTGTCATTTCCTGTTATGAAAAACACTTGATATAAGAGCACACTTGGGATTTCCCAAATCCGAGCTGTTCATATCTCAATCAAGCAGAAGTTTCCTGTAAAGAGACTGTGACTGTTGGTCAGATTTCTGTGTGTTTATCAAAACATATTTGATGCATATTTAAACTGCTATATGTCAGATATTTTAATACATCTTCAAATTAATTCTACGAAATATCCACCCTTTAATGGAGATATCCATTAGCAACATCTACAGAAGTTAATTTGGAAGATGTGTGTTTCTAAATAAACATGGGACCTCTAAGGAGATTTAAAAATTAAACAGGAAACATCAGGCAGGTTTGGCTAGTGAGTTTTTCCTTTTGGGTGTGGGGACTTTCCTGCAAGATATTGCTTTGTGGACAAATAGGAGTTTGATATCCTAGTATCTACATATACATTTTAAAAATGTACAACACATCAACAAAGTAAGACACTTTCTAATGGTTATGAGCAAACCTTCACCAAATACCTTGATTAATTATTATGAGGTACCCAAGTGGATTATAAACAGTGATAAATACTTCTGTATGTTCTGTTTGTAAGATGCGGCTCAGTGTACAGTTGGTGAAAACCTCATACAGGCTGTCATGTTTATGCATGCAAAATCACTAAAGGAAAAATAGCCAACATTTACACTGACTGGGCTTATGCACATGGTGTGTGTCATCTATTTGGAGCTGTGTGGAAACAAAGAGGAACAGCAGGAAATGGTGTATTGTGTGGGAGGGCAATTGGCCATCTGAGAGGAGATTCAGCTTGGGGAGGGGAGGTGTGCAACATCAAAGTCCTGAACACAGACAGAGGGTGGATGGTCCAACTTAACAGAAGAATAGTTCAATTAGGTCACACATATGCTTTAGAAACTAAAGCTACTGATGATGGTGGAAATCAGGTGAGAGAGATCCAATCCTAGTCGGCCCCTATATACATCAATGAGAACTTTAATCCAGGTACATTTAACCCTAGCTATGAGGTCACTACACCCAAAATAGATGTGTATATAATTACAACACCAAGGCCAGGTTTGACTACTGCACCACAAACTAGGTCAGAGCCACACACACACACACACACACACACACACACACACACACACACACAGAACCGGACACACATACACACACAACAGAAGCCAACTCCCCAACCTGATTTCATTGGCCAGAATGAGGAAGTGAAGACTACATTAAAACCAAGGCCGCCGCCTACCAGGAAAAAGTATCCCCCGAGGGAAAAGAATGAGAGAAAGGAAATAACAACCCAACTGAGATCACCAAGACAACCCCGAGAGTAGATTACTGCCATTGGCTAACGACTCCCATGACAACACAAACAAATCAGAAACAGGAAATAACTGTCCCACCCAGTATAACAAAGGCAGCTTATTGGCAGTGGCCACCACGTCCAGTGACAAGGCCTCCACCACATAAGAAAAAGACACTAAAGACAACTATGGTAACTACAACAGAGGAAGATTTGGACTATTACGACACATATGATGACAACCCGGGATTAGAGCGGGTTTGGAATCAATACTCCCGTGGATCACAATAAATAAAAATGTTAACTGAATAAATGATGTGTATTACAACCAACAGAGATTCATTAATTACACAAGTGAAATTCTGAAGGCAATCGGTGAGCAGTTGCATGCAACCAGTATAATGGCAATATAGTGGCAAAACAGACAGGTGTTAGAATGGATATTAGCAGAAAAGGGAGGTGTCTGTAAAAGGTTTGGTAAATACTGTTGCACATTTATTCCTAATAACACAGCACCTGATGGATCTTTTACTAAAGCCATGGAAAAATTACAAAATCTAACCACAGAAGTAAATGAGAATGCTGCTCAGGGTGGCCTGTCTCTGGACTGGCTGGACCAACATTTAGGAAAAATTGGAGCCATATTGGCTAAAACAGCAATCATGACTGTAATAGTTCTAATTGTGATTCTCTTTCTGTTGTGTTGCATCACACCTATCCTGAGGAGTTATGGCCTGGGACTGCTGGAGAGCCAGACACTGTTCTTATCTTATGTATCTTATCTAAGGTTCATATTCCATATTATAAGAAAAACTATAAATATTCATATATACACAGATAAACAGATACTGCTTAACATATTCTCACACATATACACATCATATGATTTTTGCTCAATTATCCTTGTGTTTGTTTTCCATATACACTGGTTCACATATAAGCACAGAAACACACATTTACATCTTCATGTGATTTTACCTTTGTGATGGTTTTCAGTTATCTTTGCATTTGTTTTTTAGTTGCAAGTGTGTTTGTCCGAAGTATAGCTTTTGTGTTAAAGCAACATCATCATAAGTCTAATATAAAAGTATCATCATTAGTATAATCAGTCAGCATTTTTTCAGAAATTTTCATTTTTGTGTTCATTATACTGCTGGAGTAGTGTTGAATCATTAATTAACCACACAAATATAGAGAATATGTAATCAGTTAGGCATGTAAAGATATCATATTCATTTTCCGTGTCTTACCATGTTAGAAAATACACATATCATGTTTGTTGTCTTACCATGTTAAAAAAAAACAGATATCATGTTTGTTGTTTTAAACCATAGCAGTAGATTACACACGTATATATTCTGTTTGTCCTCATAGGAAGAGATAAATAGTAGCAGGAGTTGTATAACCAGGTAACATGTATCATCCATGATATGTATTGATGATGATGATTGATTTGTGATATACTCTGAATGTAAACATATAATGGTCAGTTATCAGGCTCAGTGATTGTGAGGTGATTGAACACTGTGGGACATAACAGGGAATTACAGGACATTGAACTTTAGCTACACAGAAAAAATGACGCACGAACCTTCAAACTAAAAAGAGAAACACAGGGTGTTGTCTCTCTCAGTGTTGTTCTGCTCTTTGGATTTCTCTGTCACCTTTGGCATCTGTATCTGGTTTTGATACATGAAATAAATCCCGCACAAGGCTGCAATTCTAATCTTCCTGGTCGTCAAGTGATTTTCTTTAAAGATTTTCTACGACATAAGCCTCATTGTTCTCTGTGAGGATTCTCCTGAGGACTCATGAAACAACAACAGAGTCTCATCAGGATGAAACCAGGAAACACTAAATACTCAAAGATTGTTTCAGCATCAAGAAGAAACCTGCAGTTAAATAAATAATAAATAATAATTAAATAAAGTCTGACCTGAACATCGGTGCTATCAGAGCCTGCTGCTGGTCTACTGGAGTCCTCCGGGTCCTGGTTCTGCTCCATTCCGCTGTGTGCTGCCGGTCCTGGTCCTGGTTTCCGTTTGAAGAGGACTCTGTTGTGTTGCAGGCTGACTCTATGCCCCGCCCCCCGCAGCTTCTCATTGGCTGAGCCATGAACGCTGATCATCCAATCAGAGCAAACTATTTCTATTTCAAGTTTTTTTAAAACCCTTTGGAGAGTTTGGGGCTGTTTTGAGACTATTTTCGGCTGTTTTTTTCAGCACAACCTCACCTATATGACCTGATCATTTTTTCATTTTGACTTACTGGATCAACATTTTGAAAACACACAAAAAACACACAAAAAACAAATAAAAACACTAAAAAACACACCGAAAACACATTTTCTTTTTATTTTATTTTTTTTACAAAAAACACATAAAACACACAAAAAAATGTAAAAAAAAAAATTAAAAAAAAATTAAAAAATATAAAACACATGAAAACACAAATTAAAAAAACGCACAAAAATACACAAAAAAAAATCACAAAAAAACTTAAAATATTACATGAAATCAATATATATCAATAATAAAATACTGAATGCACACTGCAGAATTTGAAAATACCCACAAATTAGGGAAAATAACACTTTACACTTGGTCGAGGTGTTTTTTTAATTTTTTTACCATTGCTGAAAAAGGGTTGATGCATTAAATTGGACATGGAAACTTGTGGAAAAGCCAAAACTTTAGAGAAAAGCTTTAGTTTTAGTTTTTCTGTAATGGATACATTGTGGCTTTAATTCCTTTGGCTTATCCATCTTAGCCCCAATAAAGTTATTAAATCTTACAGTTCTAGGTGTATTGAATTTTGGTTTGAATATATACATCCCAGTCTCAATAAACATATTTACCAATGTGTTCCATGTTCTAATAGAAACACTGAATTATGTACGAAAAAAGTTGACAAAGATGTTAATGAAGGACATTGTCACTATAATTTTAGTTAGTTTTGTAACCACACAAGACAGTTTCTGTTAGTTATTAAACATTTTTTAGGGTTTCTAGAGCTTCATGCCTCAGATGTCACTGTGTGATTATCAAATTCAATATATAGAAGCATTATTTAGTGTGCAGAGTGTTTTTTCAATGTATTCCATTAAATTAATGTGTTTTTAGATGTATTTTTATTGCATGTTTGATAATTTTAGCCTATTCTTTCAGCTGCAAGATGATGGTGAGAAACAGAGTTGGGAGAAAATTGATATAAAAACATCATTCAACGTGCTAATGAGACTTAATTTTATTTTTAATCAGTACATGATGATATTGGTATAAAAACACACAAACAATGCTTTAGACATGCATGAGTTGGTGTTTCATCTCCTCTCTTGGTTCATTAATTCAGGACAAAGAACAATTTGAGGGATGATGTGGTTTCCAGCTGGGCATTTTCCGTTTAATTCAACTGTTAAAATGTTCAGTTTAGCATCAAAAGTTTCACATAAAACATTGAGCCTATCCCAAAGAGTTTCCTACCTGTGACAGTGAGGGAGTCGCAGGAGGCTTTAAGAGAACAGACCAACACCAGGAACTTTAATCCGATTGCACAATGAGCAATCTGTTTTTATTGAAGGCATAAGACAATCTTATGATGTAGATATTAAAAAGAAAAAAGGCTACTAATAATGCTCTAACAACTTTTATTTTTTCTAAAAAAATACCACTCAGAGAAAATTTTTTCCTGCCTTCGTCTCACCACTAGGGTTTCTCTCCAGTGTGAACCCATTGATGAGTTTTAAGGTTAGAACTCTGAGAAAAGGTTTTCCCACATTGGTCACACCAGTACGGCTTCTCTCCAGTGTGGATGCGTCGGTGGTATTCAAGGCTGTTACTGTGAGAAAAAGTTTTTCCACATTGGTCACAGCTGTAAGGTTTCTCTCCAGTATGGATGCGTTGATGACTTCTCAGGCTGTTTAGTCGACTGAAAGCATTCCCACACTGGTCACAGCTGTGAGGTTTCTCTCCAGTATGGATGCGGTGATGTTGTCTTAGGCCTTGTAAGCAGGAGAAAGTCTTCCCACATTGGTCACAGCTGTGAGGTTTCTCTCCGGTATGGATGCGTTGATGATCTCTCAGGCTCTGTAGTAGACTGAAAGCATGCCCACATTGGTCACAGCTGTAAGGTTTCTCTCCAGTGTGGATGCGTTGATGTTTTCTCAGGCTCTGTTTTTCATTAAAAGTCTTCCCACATTGGTCACAGCTGTAAGGTCTCTCTCCAGTATGGATGCGGAGATGAACCTTTAAACCTCCAGCTGTTGAGTAGGTTTTGTCACAGAGCTGACAGTGGTGCCGTTTGAGTCTCTCTCTTCCTTCCTGTTTCAACAGACAGACAGAAAGAGAGACACGGTGGTGAGATGCCATGGTGGAGTAAGTGATTTATAACCATAAATAATATTTAGAGCATGTCTGTACAACATAACCCTTAATGTTCAAGTGTGAACAGGTGTTACCACCTGCAGGGTTAGACTCCACACAGAAAATGTGTTTGTTATAGCAGTGGCAGAGTGAATTGTTGGCCATCATCATCATCGTCTCAACTTCTGCTTTTTGCTCTTTCTCCCTTCTAGAAATAAAACACGACTTTTGATGAGGTAATAACTAATTCCATATACTTATTCATTGATATAATTTGAAGCTGTATACTTTGAAATAGGAAGGGAAACCCTGTCGGCACAATGGTTACCTTCAAGTCAGTAGAGCCTGGTTAATATCCATAAATATGTATATATATATATATATATATATATATATATATATATATTATGGCATGCCGTTCAGGAAATTAATCTTTGAATATATTGAATGAATTCCTGAATATATGGAATGAAACTTTGAATATATTGAATGAATTCTTGAATATATGGAATGAACCTTGAATATATATAATGAATTCTTGAATATATGGAATGAAACTTTGAATATATTGAATGAATTCTTGAATATATGGAATGAACCTTGAATATATGGAAAGAACCTTGAATATATGGAATGAAACTTTGAATATATTGAATGAACCTTGAATATATGGAATGAACCTTGAATATATGGTATGAACCTTGATTATATGGAATGAAACTTGAATATATGGAATGAAACTTTGAATATATTGAATGAATTCTCGAATATATGGAATGAACCTTGAATATATATAATGAAACTTGACTGACGTCATCAAGGCACTGCCATCTTGTATTTTGCTGCCGCAATAAGTGAGCATGAGTCAGTCTGGGAACCTTGTGGCAGCAACACTGACCAATGAGGACATTATCAACTTATTGTCAAGTGCTTGTATGGGCCACAATCCTCCCGATAGTACCCGTGCCCAATACAGTTCTCCTGACGAAGAAGTTCGCTCCCTTTTTAATCTTTTTAATTAGTTCCTCACTCATTAATATGACGGCGGACAGACGGGAAAATAAAAGTCCCGTCAAAATAAAAGTAGCGTGCTAACTTATTATCAAGCACAATAAAGAAAAGAAAAAAACACTTATCATCATGCACTAGTATAGGCTATTCTCTTTGTACACCCAGGCATGGTTCACATTTATTTTAGTCAGTCAGTTTAGTCATACATAATTATTATTGATTATTAATTATAATCATAACTAATGCCATGGAAGCTATCGCTATTTTTTTTCAATATAAATGAAGTAGGACATCAAAAGCAGCTGCATCATAATGAATCCCTGGAATATGGGGGAAGCTTGCTCGCGATCGCAGCTCCTTTGATGAGAAGGTACACAGAGCACAAAGCTCAGAGCCGGACAATAACCGGACAATAAGACCAGTTAACTCCGACCGGGGCAAAAGGTTTTGTTGAGCCGGAACATGAACACAGAGCCTGGTTGAGTCTCCTCCGATCAACTTTTTATGTAATAACTGTGCCAGCCTGTGGCTAAACATCAGCACTGAAGCGATAACTTCACAAATTCTCATTTTCAATTAATATTAACAGTAACACTATTATTATGATTTGAAGCCGTGTCAGTTTTGACTGTGCGTGATGGGGACCTCTGATTGTGACTTTATAGATGCTCTTTATTTAGGCAGGGAACGTAATTCAAGTGGAAGTTTATTTTAATCAAGTGAAACTATAAGAGCTGGTTCTTTGGGAGAACGTGATACATAATTAGGCTATTATTATTTTAGTGTGTGAATGCACATTGTGCTAGTGACAATGTGTTGCCATGGTGATTAGATAAAAGTAATTCAAGTAAAAGTACTTCAGAAGCGATCAGCAGCACCGGCGACCCGTTGCTCTGTATAATATGTGGTCAGATAGCTTTCCCAAACGTCAGGCTCACCCGCCGCCTATTGCTTTAATTAAATGATATGACAATGTTCTGAGTGTGCTTTAGCCTATCTAATCAAAGGGAATCTTTTGATGTCCTACTTCATTTATATTGAAAAAAAAGTTAAGTAAACAAACTCTTTCATAGCGATAGCTTCCATGGCATTAGTTATGATTATAACTAATAATCAAATGTATATTATTTATTTAAATGTCTCTATATTACTTTATGATGTCCCTGGAAAGTGGCTTTTATGAACACTTTCACGTGTTCATATAAAATATAATATCATATATATAAGAAATATCTGCTATAAATATCTGTTTATTAGTAACACTTTATTTTGAAATTCACATTTCTGGTAGGCAAGCAGCGTTTTAACGTCGGCTAAATTACTGCTGCCTTACAATGGACAACATGCATCAGCGCAATGCATTGTGGGAGCAGTGAGCCTCATTGTTCTCTGTGAGGATTCTCCTGAGGACTCATGAAACAACAACAGAGTCTCATCAGGATGAAACCAGGAAACACTAAATACTCAAAGATTGTTTCAGCATCAAGAAGAAACCTGCAGCGGTTCAAACTGATGATTTTACTCTATATGGTTTCATTAATATTCACACATGTTCAGGGCCGCCCCTACCTACACGCAGAACATGCACAGTGCGTAGGGCCCCGCGATCCAATAGGGGCCCCGTTTTACACAAAGGCTGCGCATATGCTCAGCCCTGCGGCGCTACTAGATCAGCTGTCAGCGCGAGGCAGGAGAACAGAGAGAAGAGACCTTTTTCTTTGTAATCTGACACCACACGCGCCGTCACTGCAATGATTGACAGCATTCGATCTGACCAATCACTGGTCAGATGCACTGAGTCAGGAACAAGCAAGAGGGAAAAAAAGCAAAACAAGAGGAAACGTGTGCTTCTCTCGAAGGTGGGTATTTGTTGAAGTTAGCAGCACTAGTAAACATCTAAAACTTTGTGGCATAAGCAGCACTAAAGCTCCATGTACAGCTGCTGCTGCTACTCCAGAGGTAGGAGGAGAGATGTTAGCCTCCAGTCCATTCAGCTAGAGTCTAGATGTGACTGTGGTCTGGAGATGAAAGTCATTTTCCAGCGGCCCTTACCATTTATTAAATGTCTTGTTGACACCTTTGTCTGCATATACATTCACCTCTGTTGTAAGGCAGTTGTAAATGTATCAGTTGTTGGTCGTATTTTCGGCTAAAGTTTATAATCTATTTCATCACCACACAAGGATTTGGCTAATGTTATTGTAATGGATGTAAAATGTCGCCATCTGTTGGTGAATTTAATCTATGACAGGCAGCTTTGGAGGAGATATTAGAGATAAATATTGATAGAAATGAGTGTATTTGATACATCTGTTTGGTGCTGAATTAGTATGTTTTATTAGGATTGTAGTTGTAGCCTATATAATAATAATAATGATGATGATAATAATGACAATAATAGTAATAATAGATAGCAATAGCAATATTTTTTCAATTAATATTAGTATAAGTATAGAAGTAGTAGTACTGCCAGTATTAGTGGTTGTAGTTTGCATTATAATCGATTATAGTAGATACTACTAATATAGTATACATATTAGTATTAGCAAGAAGGTTTAAGTGGCCTGGCTATCATAAGCACCAACTCAGAATTGGCACAGCAGCTGTCATATGACGACCTCATTGATGACTTTGCATCCAGAAAATGCAGACGTGTGCATCTGTAAAAGGCACACATGCTTGTGTTGCACTCTTTCAGTGCCTGAAGGACTCAAGGGTCTGACTGTTAGTTTTTTGTAGACACAAGTTGAAGTTACTGTTCATTTTTAATTCTTTGTTGGTTGTTTTAGGGCCCCATTTTGGTCAGGGGCAGCCCTGCACATGTATGTGTCTAAGTTCTGTCTGCACCAACTTACATTCACACAAACAAATCACCGTTTTTATCTGCAGGGAGCAGAGAAGAGTCTGATTCTGATAAAGTTACACAGAGAAGGAAAAGCTCAATAAACTACTTTTGATTTAACGGGAAAAGAAACTAAAGCTGGAGCTTTTTAGAGATGATTGATCTGAATCTGATCAGAACAGAGACCCCCCCCCCCCCCAATACACAAAGAAGCGGTGGGAAAATATGCGGAAAACAAAGTATTTAATGTGTCCCACTCATTTGTACATGAAGCCAGAAAACACGGAGACAACAGAATAAAGTCTGACCTGAACATCGGTGCTATCAGAGCCTGCTGCTGGTCTACTGGAGTCCTCCGGGTCCTGGTTCTGCTCCATTCCGCTGTGTGCTGCCGGTCCTGGTCCTGGTCCTGGTTTCCGTTTGAAGAGGACTCTGTTGTGTTGCTGGGTGACTCTATGCCCCGCCCCCCGTAGCTTTTCATTGGCTGAGCCATGAAACGCTGATCATCCAATCAGAGCAAGCTATTTCTATTTCATGGACTTTTAACTCTTTGGAGTTTGGGGCTATTTTGACATTATTTATGTCTATTTTTTCAGCACAACCTCACCTATATGACTTACTGGATCAACATTTTGAAAACACGCAAAAAACATACAAAATAAACAAAACAAATGAAGAAACAAATAAAAACACAAAAAACACACAAACCCCCCCAACTCTTTTTTTTAAAACGACATAAAAAGACACAAAAAGACACCAAAAAATTACAATAAACAAATAAAACACACACAGAAAATTGAAAAAAAATACACAAAAATCACAAAAAAACCTGAAACATTAAAGATCACATGAAATCAATATATATCACACTGCAGAATTTGAAAATTGTTTTTTTTTAAAAAGGGAAAATAACAATTTACACTTACATTTACATTTAGTCATTTAGCAGACGCTTTTATCCAAAGCGACTTACAGGAAGAATAAGACTTGGTTGTTGTTGGTTTTTTTGGGGGTTTTTTTACCATTGCTGAAAAAGGGTTGATGCATTAAATTGGACATGGAAACTTGTGGAAAAGCCAAAACTTTAGAGTTCAGCTGACAGCAGGGAAACATGCTGCTGAAGTTTTTAGGTTAAAAAAAATCCTTCCATAGACTCCAGATTGTCCAGAATTCAGCTGCCAGACTTTTAACCACAACCAAGAAATATGATCACATCACTCCTGTTTTAGTGTCCTTACACTGGCTCCCAGTATGTTTTAGAATTGATTTTAAGATTTGACTGATTACTTTTAAGGCCCTTCATGGCCTCACTCCCTGCTACATATCTGACCTCTTAACACCTACACACCAGTCTGTACTTTGAGACCCTCAGAGGTCTCCTGACTGTTCCAGAGGCTGAAAACAAAGGGGGACAGAGTGTTGGCAGTCAGGGCCCCGAGGCTCTGGAACAACCCGAGGTTATAATAGTTTGGGATTTTTCATTACTTTTAGTTTTAATTTTGTTGTGATTTTTTGTTTTCAAATTCAGTTCGTTTTAGTTAGTTTATAGAGTGAGGTTGCTAGTTTTAGTTTAGTTTTTATTAGTTTTAGTTTTTTTGTAGTGTGCTATGTGTTGGGTGCCAGATTCAAAGAGGTCATAATAAATGTTGCCTTTCTTTCCTTTGGTTTATCCATCTTAGCCCCAATAAAGTTATTAACTCTTACAGTTCTAGGTGTATTGAATTCAGGTTTGAGTATAGACATCACAATCTAAATAAACATATTTAGCAATGTGTTGCATGTTCTAATAGAAACACAGAGAAGGAAAAGCTCAATAAACTACTTTTGATTTAACGGGAAAATAAACTAAAGCTGGAGCTTTTTAGAGCTGATTGATCTGAATCTGATCAGAACAGAGACCCCCCTCCCCCTCCCGAATACACAAAGAAGCGGTGGGAAAATATTGCGGAAAACAAATTATTTAATGTGTCCCACTCATTTGTACATGAAGCCAGAAAACACGGAGACAACAGAATAAAGTCTGACCTGAACATCGGTGCTATCAGAGCCTGCTGCTTGGATTTTTCATTACTTTTAGTTTTAATTTTGTTGTGATTTTTTGTTTTCAAATTCAGTTAGTTTTAGTTAGTTTATAGAGTGAGGTTGCTAGTTTTAATTTAGTTTTTCTAATAGAAACACTGAATTATGTATGAAATTGTATTGTATGTAACCATACAATACAGTTTCAGTTAGTTATTGATTTTTTTTAAACTCTTTTTTTTTTTTTTTTTTTTCAGTTTACGAAAATGTTTTTTCAACTCTACTTTTCATTATTTCGTTAGTTGTCGTTAACTATAATAACCTTGGAACAACCTGCCTGAGGAAATCAGGTCGGCTGAGTCAGTGATCTCTTTTAAATCTCTTCTTAAAACAGACTTTTATCAGAGAGCCTTTCCTGGTTTGACCTGAACTTTACCTTCCCTTGAACTGTCTTTGAACTGCACAGAACTATGTCATTCTCTAACATTATCTTTGTTTTTTGTTTCATGTCTGTTTATAACTTGTGTTTGTAAAGAACGATGATGATGATGATGATGATGATGATGATGATGATGTGATGTTGATGATGGTGATGATGATGATGATGTGGTGATGATGATGATGATGATGATGATGATGATGATGTGATGATGATGATGATGATGATGATGATGATGTGATGTTGATGATGATGATGATGATGATGATGATGATGTGGTGATGATGATGATGATGATGATGATGTGATGATGATGATGATGTGATGTTGATGATGATGATGATGTGATGATGATGATGATGTGATGATGATGATGATGATGTGATGATGTGATGATGATGATGATGATGATGATGATCATGATGATGTGATGTTGATGATGATGATGATGATGATGATGATGATGATGTGATGATGATGATGATGATGATGTTGATGATGATGATGATGATGATGATCATGATGATGATGATGATGATGTGATGTTGATGATGATGATGATGATGATGATGATGATGATGTGATGATGATGATGATGATGATGATGATGTGATGATGATGTGATGATGTGATGTTGATGATGATGATGATGATGATGATGATGATGATGATGATGTGATGATGATGATGATGATGATGATGATGATGATGATGATGATGATGATGACGATGACGATGATGATGATGATGATGGATACATCATAGTAGAACCCTTAAAGCTCACCAGTGCATTCACAGAACGTCTCATTGAGCGTTTTTAGAGCCAAGCTAGTTATTTCTTCATGCCTCCTCTTCATGTGCTGTGTTGTTATATTCTGAGCTTCTCTCTGAAACTAAAGACTGACAGCAGTAACTGAGTCTGACTGAGGTGGTTTGATCCAGTGAGGAGGAAGAGGAGATGAATAAACAGAGACACAAAAACACTCCAGAGTTCAAACTCACACTGAACAAACCTTTATTCTTTAGACATTCTGACAAAATCAAAATATTATTGTAAGCATGATTTGATTTAATTCTGTTTTTTTTTCTTCAAGTAAAGGTGATTGTTGCTGTTGAACCTGCATCCTGTCAGAGTTGTTGCTTTAATAATCTTCTTTTTTATATTCTCATTAAATGTTTGCAGACAAAGAGAAGCTTTGACTCGTCGTTTCAAACTGTTAATCCTTTAATCAGTGTTTGTTGACCTGTTGTTATTGTCCTTCTCAGCATCAACATGATTATTATTATTAATTATCTGACACCAGTAAGATAATAAATAACATTAAAGCCCACACAGCCTGTAATCAGTGGTGGAATGTAACTTATTACATTTACTCAAGAACTGTACTTCACTACAATATTAAGGTAGTTTTACTTTACTTGAATATTTCCTTTATATGTCACTTTATACTTGTAATCCACTACATTTTAAATTCAACGATAGTTACTTTCGCGGTTGATATTTAACATGAAAAAAATCCAATCAATGTGTTGATTTGTATTTGGTTTCCTGTCATTTTCTTCTATATATAGAAATATATATGAACTCTGTAACTTCAGTACTTTTGAGTGAAATTCTCCACGTCAGCAGTGTTTGCATTACTGCTGGAAAACCTGTTTATATGTCTGGATCGATACAGATGTTCACATCTGCACTGACTAACCAAACATGGATCAACACTTGGAGGGACAAAGTGCGTCTCTCTGCAAATAGATATGAGACATAAATATATATAACCTGTTGATACATATTAAAGCATAATATGGCAAGAAATGACAGAGAAACTCCATTTTATGGGATGTCAAAATTTGGGGAAGAAAAATAATGAATACTATAGTATGTAGTAATCTGTCATAAGAAGTCAAATTTTGAGATGCCTAAAAATGACTTCATTATAGTCTGTTGATATATATTAGGGTATACTTTGCACAGAAATGACAGAAAATGGGACGTCTAGAAGTTGCACAAAAACAAAAAAGTCATACCTTTTTTGTCAAAAATGGTAAAAATTTAAAATGCCTAAAAATTCTAAAAATGTCTTTATTAAAGTCTGTTGATACATGTAGTAGGGTGGCTTTTTCATAAATGACAAAAAAAACACCATATTTTGAGATACAAAATTTGACAAAAATAATCATTTATACGTAGTAAGTGGAAAATATATAAATTGACTTTTTTTTGAAGACAGAGAACATGTTTTACACATATTGTCACAACAGCCACATGTTACACTGCTGCATTCAGAGATAGACACACTAGTGAAGGATAGGGTCATTTAGCTTAGCTTAGCTGTAACTGTGTTAAAACTATTATTTGTTAAAACTTCAGTGACTTTGCAGAAGAGCTGTTCAACAAACATTTAAGGCTCCCTTCCTCTATTGAGCTG
The DNA here is from genome assembly GCF_030273125.1 of Centropristis striata. NCBI lineage: Eukaryota > Metazoa > Chordata > Actinopteri > Perciformes > Serranidae > Centropristis > Centropristis striata. The sequence continues at coordinate 2,581,907 of NC_081533.1, read as the reverse complement.
CAGGTCAAGAGAGCACATCGTGTCCTCATACTGAACCTTTCCACTAAACCAGTCAGAACTAGATCAGGGTTCAGCTGTTTCACTAAATGAAAAACGGTGGGTTCTGCTCATTTTCTAGGAGAAAATAAACATCTAAAAAAATCAGGTTTATTGAGCTTCATGCTCCAAATGTCACTGTGTGATTATTAAATTCAGTATATAGAAGCATTATTTAGTGTGCAGACTGTGTTTTTTCAATGTATTCCATTAAATTAATGTGTTTTTAGATATATTTCTTGGCATGTTTGATCATTTCAGCCTATTCTTTCAGCTGCAAGATGATGGTGTGAGGCAGAGTTGGGAGAAAATTGATATAAAAACATAATTCAACGTGTTAATGAGACTTCATTTTATTTTTAACCGGTACATGAGAATATTGGTATAAAAACACACAAATAATGCTTTAGACATGCATGAGCTGCTGTTTGTTCTCCTCTCTTGGTTCATTAATTCAGGACAAAGAACAATTTGAGGGATGATGTGGTTTCCAGCTGGACATTTTCCGTTTAATTCAACTGTTAAAATGTTCAGTTCAACATCAAAAGTTTCACATAAAACATTGAGCCTATCCCAAAGAGTTTCCTACCTGTGACAGTGAGGGAGTCGCAGGAGGCTTTAAGAGAACAGACCAACACCAGGAACTTTAATCAGACAGCACAATGAGCAATCTGTTTTCATTGAAGGCTTAAAACAGTCTTATGATGTGGATATTAAAAAGAAAAAAGGCTACTAATAATGCTCTAACAACGTTTATTTTTTCTAAAAACACCTACCACTCAGAGAAAAAGTTTTCCTGCCTTAGTCTCATCACTAGGGTTTCTCTCCAGTGTGAACCTGTTGGTGAGTTTTAAGGTGAGAACTCTGAGAAAAGGTTTTCCCACATTGGTCACACCAGTACGGCTTCTCTCCAGTGTGAACCCGTTGGTGAGTTTTAAGGTGAGAACTCTGAGAAAAGGTTTTCCCACATTGGTCACACCAGTACGGCTTCTCTCCAGTGTGAACCCGTTGGTGAGTTTTAAGGTTAGAACTCACAGAAAAGGTTTCCCCACATTGGTCACACCAGTACGGCTTCTCTCCAGAGTGAATGCGTCGGTGGACTTCAAAGCTAAAACTATGAGAAAAAGATTTTCCACATTGGTCACAGCTGTAAGGTTTCTCTCCAGTATGGATGCGTTGATGTCTTTCAAGGTGAGAACTCCTAGAAAAGGTTTTCCCACATTGGTCACACCAGTACGGTTTCTCTCCAGTGTGGATGCGTTGATGACGTCTCAGGTGCTGTAGTAGACTGAAAGCATTCCCACAATGGTCACAGCTGTAACGTTTCTCTCCAGTATGGATGCGTTGATGATCTCTCAAGCTATGTAGTCGACTGAAAGCATTCCCACACTGGTCACAGCTGTAAGGTTTCTCTCCAGTATGGATGCGTTGATGTTTTCTCAGGTTCTGTTTTTCATTGAAAGTTTTCCCACATTGGTCACAGCTGTATGGTCTCTCTCCAGTATGGATGCGGAGATGAACCTTTAAACCTCCAGCTGTTGAGTAGGTTTTGTCACAGAGCTGACAGTGGTGCCGTTTGAGTCTCTCTCTTCCTTCCTGTTTCAACAGACAGACAGAAAGAGAGACACGGTGGTGAGATGCCATGGTGGAGTAAGCGATTTATAACCATAAATAATATTTAGAGCATGTCTGTACAACATAACCTTTAATGTTCAAGAGTGAACAGGTGTTACCACCTGCAGGGTTAGACTCCACACAGAAAATGTGTTTGTTATAGCAGTGGCAGAGTGAATTGTTGGCCATCGTCATAATCGTCTCAAATTCTGCTTTTTTCTCTTTCTCACTTCTAGAAATAAAACACCACTTTTGATGAGGTAATAACTAATTCCATACACTTATTCATTGATATAATTTGAAGCTGTATACTTTGAAATAGGAAGTTTATGTACATATATATATATATATATATATATAAAAATAGCTTGGTCTGCATGAATGCTGTACCCATATTATATATGTGTGTGTATTTATTTAGCCTGACCTACTGCTAACAGATTTCATAGTTTGATCTGAAGTGTGTTCATTGTTGCGAAATAGTAGAAACATTTCTTTTGTTAATTATTTGCATTATTTGCTATCACTGGCTTTTTTCAATCATCTATCATTATGATATTCCATGAAAAGGGTTGCACTTTTTTACTTACTTAACCAGTCAACTGAGATCCACTGGACTTGATTACCTGGACAAGTCCCAAAATACACTCCACACAAACAGGCACATACAGTAACAAAGGCTATGACACATCAATACAGGACATGACGCTGTATAGGTGAGAAGTGGTTAAAAAAGTTTTCCAAGGTATGTTTTTTAGACTGATGCAGACCTACATCATTGGAAGATATGACAATTATATAATGCTTTCTTTGATTGTTGTACAGTCTGCTGATTGATGATGCCTACATGATCATTTATGTAGCCTATAAAATAATCACTCACTTCGCTGCATTTTGATAGATAGATAGATAGATAGATAGATAGATAGATAGATAGATAGATAGATAGATAGATAGATAGATAGATAGATAGATAGATAGATAGATAGATAGATAGATAGATAGATAGATAGATAGATAGATAGATAGATAGATAGATAGATAGATAGATAGATAGATTACTTTATTCATCCCCGAAGGGAAATTCGGTTGTCACAGCAGTCCGGTATTCAAGTACAATAAAATAAAATAGAATAAAATACTGAGGTAGCATAAATAAAAACAACAATAGAAAACAAAGCACAGAATAGAACAAGGACACTTAAGAAGTTAAAAAAGAACATCAGTTGGTAGGATGGTTGGCAAGATGATGGTAATAATTAAACTGGTGATATGATGCAACAATGCTATAGTGACTAGACGGTATATAATAATAATAATAGTACAGTATATAATATATATAATATAATATGTAATAATAGATAAACAATATAAAAATAAATGAAAAATATAAATAAAGTAATTACAAGTAAAATAATATAATATATAATAATAATAATAAATAAGGCGGGTATAATAATAATAGTAGTATATTACAGTATATAGTAATAATAGTAATGGCAGCAACAGTATATATAATAATAATAATAGTAATAATATTAATAACATAGCAAAGTGTGGTGCATAGTTTTAGTGCATAGATTTTAGTGCATGTCAGTAATGTGGGTTCTGGCAGAGGTAGATGAGTTATAAAGTCTTATTGCAGAAGGAAGGAAGGACTTCCTGTCTGGTTCCTTGGAGCAGCAGGTTGGATGAGTCTGTGGCTGAAGCTGCTCTGTAGCTTGTCCAGTGTTTTGTGGAGGGGTGGGAGGGATTGTCCATGACTGCCAGCAGTTTTGCCAGCATCCTGTCCTCCACCACCTCCTCCACCACCTCCTCCACCACCTCCTCCAGGGTGACAAGCTTGGAGCCAACAACAGACTCCGCCTTCCTGATCAGTTTCTTCAGTCTGTTGGCGTCCTTTGCTTTGATGCCCCTCCCCCCCAGGACACCACAGCAAAGAAGATGGTGCTCGCCACAACAGACTGATAGAACATCTGCAGCATTTTGTTGCAGACATTGAAGGACCTGAGCCTCCTCAGGAAGTAAAGCCGGCTCAGGCCCTTCTTGTAGACGGCCTCAGTGTTGGTGGACCAGTCCAGTTTATTGTCCAGAGTGACCCCCAGGTACTTGTATGAGGGTACCATCTCCACATCTGTCCCACCGATGCTGACAGGAGAGGGCGGGGCTTATTCCTCCTGAAGTCCAACACCATCTCCTTCGTCTTCCTCACGTTCAGCTGCAGGTGGTTCTCCCCACACCACTTCACAAAGCGGTCCACCAGGTCCCTGTACTCAGCCTCCCCCCCTCCCTCAACACACCCCACAATGGCCGTGTCATCAGAGAACTTCTGCAGATGACACGACTCAGTGCAGTACTGAAAGTCAGCAGTGTATGTGGTGAAGAGGAAGGGGGACAGTACAGTCTCCTGGTTTTGCTGTTTTCAGGTTTCCGTTAATGACATAAACAATGACGAACCTATTTATTCATAGCAAAAAACACAAAATGTCGCTGCAAAAGACATTGCAAAGACAGTTTTTATGTTCACTAAAGTTTTATTAAAACTTTAGATCAATCTTCAGTCAAATAGTCGTTTAGTAAATGTACAGCAGTAGGGAAAAATACTCCATCCAGGCTCTGTTTCTACCGAGTTTCCGAAATCCCGACTGTCCCTGAACTAACCACGATGACGTAGAGCACTCTAGGCAGAGCTTGGCGTGTGACGTACTGTCATGGGCGGGGCTTGACCGGCCAGCCAGTCAAGCCCCGCCTCCCGCCGCACACGTTAGTATTGAAGCCGGTGTTACATCCCTACTGGTTTCCACACCAACTGGTTTCCGTACGCGTGCGTGCGTCAACATCAGCAGCTGTGGCCACCCTCTGTCAGCAGATTCGTCACATATTTATAAACATAATACCTGGCGTTTTACGAGTCGCATCACCTATCTACTGGGGGGAACATCGTTTAATAAGTGAACACTACATCACAGCTGCCTATAAAAAAAAGAAATGTATGAAAATAAAATGTTTGAGAGATCGCTAAGAGCTGGATTCGAACTCACCTAAGCAAAATTAAATAGCACATTATCCATCAGCTATACAGGTTGAGCCATTTGTCTTCTTTTGGTCGTCGTGACTTCAAGTATGTATCCTTCAAGTTGCTTACGTCAGTGTCCAGGTAACATTTTGTTTCGGCCCGATCTAAACCAACTGGTTTCCTTGAGCTGAACATAAACAAATACCGAACGTATTTATCACGTTTCTCCCTCTCTCTCTCTCACTGCCCGTGTATGAAACATATTGTGGCATATAAATACTTTTAAAAGTATTTAAAAGTATTACTTTTAAAATTGGCTAGTTAGATCTTCACTTTTAAAAGTATTTAAAAGTATTACTTTTAAAATTGGCTAGTTAGATCTTCACTTTTAAAAGTATTTATATGCCACAATATGTTTCATATGTGGCTCATAAAGTGGTTAATTGGACAGTAGCCTCGGTCAAGACAGGGGCAGTGAGTGAGCGAGGGAGGAACTTGATAAATATGTTCGGTAATTTTCTCTGTTCAGCTCAAGGTAACCAGTTGTTTTAGGTCGAGCCAAAACAAAATGTTACCTGGACACTGAGGTAGGCAATTTCATGAATATATAATTGAAGCTCAGAAATATTGAGGAGCCCAAGTGGCTTACACCGTGTAGCGTCAGTCTCGCAAGCTTTTTATTTTTTTCTGTGGCGAGTTCGAATCTATCTTTTAAACTCGTTTTCCGTGCTAAATGTTGATTAGCTACTTTCTGCTCCATCCGGATTATGATGTACAGTCGGAACATAATTACAAGACGTGTGCGTGGACATTGTGCATTTGAAAAGCATGGACATACACAAGTTCGAGTATTTTGACCAGAGAAGTATTGTCTGAATTAGATCGTCACTTTTTAAAAGTATTTATTTGTCACAATATGTTTCATGTGGGGTTCATAAAGTGGTTAATATGACATGGCCTCGGTCGAGACACGGGCAGTGAGAGAGAGAGAGGGAGAAACGTGATAAATACGTTCGGTATTTGTTTATGTTCAGCTCAAGGAAACCAGTTGGTTTAGATCGGGCCGAAACAAAATGTTACCTGGACACTGACGTAAGCAACTTGAAGGATAGATAATTGAAGTCACGGAGACCAAAAGAAGACGAATGGCTCAACCTGTATAGCTGATGGATAATGTGCTATTTAATTTTGCTTAGGTGAGTTCGAATCCAGCTCTTAGCGATCTCTCAAACATTTTATTTTCATACATTTCTTTTTTTTATAGGCAGCTGTGATGTAGTGTTCACTTATTAAACGATGTTCCCCCCAGTAGATAGGTGATGCGACTCGTAAAACGCCAGGTATTATGTTTATAAATATGTGACGAATCTGCTGACAGAGGGTGGCCACAGCTGCTGATGTTGACGCACGCACGCGTACGGAAACCAGTTGGTGTGGAAACCAGTAGGGATGTAACACCGGCCGCAGCCGTTAGTACTTGTTTTTATCTGCAGGGAGCAGAGAAGAGTCTGATTCTGATAAAGTTACACAGAGAAGGAGAAGCTCAATAAACTACTTTTGATTTAACGGAAAAGAAACTAAAGCTGGAGCTTTTTAGAGCTGATTGATCTGAATCTGATCAGAACAGAGACCCCCCTCCCCCTCCCGAATACACAAAGAAGCGGTGGGAAAATATCGCGGAAAACAAAGTATTTAATGTGTCCCACTCATTTGTACATGAAGCCAGAAAACACGGAGACAACAGAATAAAGTCTGACCTGAACATCGGTGCTATCAGAGCCTGCTGCTGGTCTACTGGAGTCCTCCGGGTCCTGGTTCTGCTCCATTCCGCTGTGTGCTGCCGGTCCTGGTCCTGGTTTCCGTTTGAAGAGGACTCTGTTGTGTTGCGTCTCTATGCCCCGCCCCCCGCCGCTTCTCATTGGCTGAGCCATGAACGCTGATCATCCAATCAGAGCAAGCTATTTATATTTAATGTTATTTTAACTCTTTGGAGTTTGGGGCTGTTTTCACACTATTTTTGGCAATTTTTTTCAGCACAACCTCACCTATATGACCTGGTCATTATTTCATTTTGACTTACTGGATCAACATTTTGAAAACACACAAAAACACACACAAAAAACAAATAAATACACCAAAAAAACCCACACAAATATACTTCATTTTTTATTTTTTTACAAAAGACATGAAAAGACACAAAACACACCGAAAACACGTATGTTTTTGTTTTTTTACAAGAAACACAAAAAAAATGAAAGAAAATAAAAACATGTATAAAAACATAAAAATACACAAAAATCACAAAAAAAAGCTTATCAATATCAATAACAAAATCCTGAATGTACACTGCAGAATTTGAAAATATCTACAAAAAAGGGAAAGTAACACTTTACACTTGGTTGAGGTGTTTTTTTTACCATTGCTGAAAAAGTGTTGATGCATTAAATTGGACATGGAAACTTGTGGAAAAGCCAAAACTTTAGAGTTCAGCTGACAGCAGGGAAACATGCTGCTGAACGTTTTTAGGTTCTGACGTCATGAAGAAGTCGTGCTCCGGCGCTTTTGGTGGATCCAGAGGGTTAACTCTAATGTAAAAGTGTTTCTACATTCCTTAATTATCATGATCATCATTATTATTACTTTATTTCGAAACTTTTATTTCAATACTAATTTAAAGCCTAATATATTATCCAAATATAATATATAATAATATCACCTTCGAAATATTTCTAAAACACGATCTATGCTAACTTTTAAAGACACAGAGACCATTTTACATGCTTTTATCTCATCACGCTTGGATTACTGCAACAGCCTTTTTACCTGCCTGAAGCAAAAATCCATTCATAGACTCCAGATTGTCCAGAATTCAGCTGCCTTTAGTTTTAATTTCGTTTTGATTTTTTGTTTTCAAATTCATTTAGTTTTAGTTAGTTTATAGAGTGAGGTTGCTAGTTTTAGTTTAGTTTTTATTAGTTTTAGTGTTAGTTTTAGTTTTTTTGTAGTGTGCTATGTGTTGGGTGCCAGATTCAAAGAGGTCATAATACATTTTGCCTTTATTTCCTTTGGCTTATCCATCTTAGCCCCAGTAGAGTTATTAACTCTTGCAGTTCTGGGTGTATTGAATTTTGGTTTGAGTATAGACATCCCAGTCTCAATAAACATATTTACCAATGTGTTGCATGTTCTAATAGAAACACTGAATTATGTATGAAAAAAGTTGACAAAGACGTAAACGAAGGACATTTTCACTTTAATTTTAGTTTGTCTTAGTTCGTTAGTTTTGTTTTTATTTTATTTTTTTCAGTTAACGAAAATGTTTTTTCAACTCTACTTTTCATTATTTCGTTAGTTGTCGTTAACTATAATAACCTTGGAACAACCTGCCTGAGGAAATCAGGTCGGCTGAGTCAGTGATCTCTTTTAAATCTCTTCTTAAAACAGACTTTTATCAGAGAGCCTTTCCTGGTTTGACCTGAACTTTACCTTCCCTTCAACTGTCTTTGAACTGCACAGAACTATGTCATTCTCTAACATTATCTTAGTTTTTTGTTTCATGTCTGTTTTTAACTTGTGTTTGTAAAGAACTATGTAGAATGTGTTGTGAAAAGTTGTTGTTGTTATTGTTGTTGTGATGATGATGATGATGATGATGATGAGGATGATGAGGATGATGAGGATGATGTGATCATAGACATATATACATAGACTCCGCATTGAGTGCTGAAGCGTACGTCGACGTCGCCGCCATCTTGGATGTGGCAAAGTGGAGAAGCGGAGACAGCGAGAAGATGCCTCATTCATGTGCTGCATGGAAATGTACCAACAGATTTACAGTACAAACCCGATCGCATGGCCTTACCTTTCACAGGTAAGAATCAAAAAATACTTTTGATTGTATCTGGCTATTATAACATCATTTTACGAACAGAATTTGCTGATTTTGGATAATACTATGAAGTCCCGCGCATAATACTAATAAGATAGATTACTTTATTCATCCCCGAAGGGAAATTCGGTTGTCACAGCAGTCCGGTATTCAAGTACAATAAAATACAATAGAATAAAATAAAATACTGAGGTAGCATTAATTAAAAACAACAATATAAAAAACACTGGATAGAACAAGGACACTTAAGAAGTTAAAAAAGCAGATCAGTTGGTAGGTTGGCAAGATGATGGTAATTATAATTATACTGATGATATGATGGCAGCAATGCTATAGTGACTAGACGGTATATAATTACAGTACAGTACATAATATAAAATATATGTAATAATAAATAGTAAAAATATAAAATAAAATAATTATAAATAAAATAGTATGATATATAATATATAAATATATAATAATAGTAATAGTAATAATAATAAATAAGGCCGGTATAATAATAATAGTAGTATATTACAGTATATAGTAATAATAATAATAGTACTGTCAGCAACAGTACATATAATAATAATAATAATAAAAATAATAAATAAAAATAATAATAATAATAGTAACTTAATAGTAACTTGCACACACACACAGACTGCAATTGTATAGCTGTATAGATATGTATTCTCATCAATGCCCCCTGTGTAGATATACTGTATATATGTTCATCAATGTGAATATAAAAACGATTAATCAAATCAGTTAAATGTAAACGTTAGTGCTCTTTATTCAGAAAACCCTCATGTCACATCTACATTTCAGGATCTGGTTATTATAGACACAGATTAAATGTTAAATTTCAATATGTAATGTTGCTCCGCTGTTCGATCTGCTCTCTGTCTGCTCTGCTCTCTCTCTCTCTCTCTCTCTCTGTGTGTGCGCGGCGCTGACTCGCCCACTAGGCAGCCTCTTGGTAATTACGTCTCGCAAAGTTGTGTGCAAAGCGCCGGTCAATTTACGTGCACGTGTACTGGTCCTATGAAAAACATTGAACACCGGACATTCTGCTGAATTTATAAAACCCGGCCGGACGCCCCGGACAGGACGTAAAAAGTGGATATGTCCGGGCAAAAGAGGACGCTTGGTCACCCTAAACATAAGGAGTAAACATTTATAATCATCACTTTAAAAGTTACATACTTTGTTTTTGGTGCCTATTTGTTTCCCAGATATATTAGTGTGTGTGTGTGAATGGGTGAATAAGAGGCATTAACTTAAAGCACTTTGTAGAAAGGCGCTTTATGAAGTTCAGTCCGTTTCCTTTCATTAGTTTACAGGCAGATCTGCCACATCCAATATGGCGGCCGCGCTGACGTATTGCAGCAACGGACCAACCTGCTCAATGCGGAGTCTATGTATATATGTCTATGGATGTGATGATGATGATGATGATGTGATGATGATGATGATGATGTGATGATCATGATGAGATGATGATGATGATGATGATGATGATGATGTGATGATGATGATGATGATGATGATGATGTGATGATGATGATGATGATGTGATGATGATGATGAGATGATGATGATGATGATGATGATGATGATGATGATGTGATGATGATGATGATGATGATGTGATGATGATGATGATGTGATGATGATGATGATGATGTGATGATCATGATGAGATGATGATGATGATGATGATGATGATGATGATGTGATGATGATGATGATGATGATGTGATGATGATGATGATGTGATGATGATGATGTGATGATGATGATGATGATGATGATGATGTGATGATCATGATGAGATGATGATGATGATGATGATGATGATGATGTGATGATGATGATGATGATGATGTGATGATGATGATGATGTGATGATGATGATGTGATGATGATGATGATGATGATGTGATGATGAAGATGATGATGATGATGATGATGAGATGATGATGATGCTGATGATGATGATGATGATGATGCTGATGATGATGATGATGATGTGATGATGATGATGATGATGTGATGATGAAGATGATGATGATGATGATGATGATGATGATGATGATGATGATGATGAGATGATGTGATGATGATGATGATGATGATGATGATGGATACATACATCATAGTAGAACCCTTAAAGCTCACCAGTGCATTCACAGAACGTCTCATTGAGCGTTTTTAGAGCCAAGCTAGTTATTTCTTCATGCCTCCTCTTCATGTGCTGTGTTGTTATATTCTGAGCTTCTCTCTGAAACTAAAGACTGACAGCAGTAACTGAGTCTGACTGAGGTGGTTTGATCCAGTGAGGAGGAAGAGGAGATGAATAAACAGAGACACAAAAACACTCCAGAGTTCAAACTCACACTGAACAAACCTTTATTCTTTAGACATTCTGACAAAATCAAAATATTATTGTAAGCATGATTTGATTTAATTCTGTTTTTTATTCAAGTAAAGGTGATTGTTGCTGTTGAACCTGCATCCTGTCAGAGTTGTTGCTTTAATAATCTTCTTTTTTATATTCTCATTAAATGTTTGCAGACAAAGAGAAGCTTTGACTCGTCGTTTCAAACTGTTAATCCTTTAATCAGTGTTTGTTGTCCTGTTGTTATTGTCCTTCTCAGCATCAACATGATTATTATTATTAATTATCTGACACCAGTAAGATAATAAATAACATTAAAGCCCACACAGCCTGTAATCAGTGGTGGAATGTAACTTATTACATTTACTCAAGAACTGTACTTCACTACAATATTAAGGTAGTTTTACTTTACTTGAATATTTCCTTTATATGTCACTTTATACTTGTAATCCACTACATTTTAAATTCAACACAAGTTACTTTCCCGGTTGATATTTAACATGAAAAAAATCAAATCAATGTGTTGATTTGTATTTGGTTTCCTGTTTATTTTATTCTACATATATAAATATATATGAACTTTGTAACTTCAGTACTTTTGAGTGAAATTCTCCACGTCAGCAGTGTTTGCATTACTGCTGGAAAACCTGTTTATATGTCTGGATCGATACAGATGTTCACATCTGCACTGGCTAACCAAACATGGATCAACACTTGGAGGGACAAAGTGCGTCTCTCTGCAAATAGATATGAGACATAAATATATATATAACCTGTTGATACGTATTAAAGGATAATATGGCAAGAAATGACAGAGAAACTCCATTTTATGAGATGTCAAAATTCGGGGAAGAAAAATAATGAATACGATAGCATGTCGTATTCTGTCATAAGAAGTCAAATTTTGAAATGCCTAAAAATGACTTTATTATAGTCTGTTGATATATATTAGGGTATAGTTTGCACAGAAATTACAGAAAATCTTATGTAATGGGACGTCCAGAAATTGCACAAAAACAAAAAAGTCACACCTTTTTTTGTCAAAAATGGTAAAATTTTAAAATGCCTAAAAATACTAAAAATGTATTTGTGGCTTTTTCATGAATGACAAAAAAACAGCATATTTTGGGATGTAAAAAATATGAAAAAAAAAAAAATTTTTAGTAAGATGAAAAAATATAAATTGACTTTTTTGTGAAGACAGAGAACATGTTTTACACATATTGTCACAACAGCCACATGTTACACTGGTGCATTCAGAGAAACAAACACTAGTGAAGGATAGGGTCATTTAGCTTAGCTGAGCTGGAAGTGTGTTGAAATTATTATTTGTTAAAACTTCAGTGACTTTGCAGAAGAGCTGTTCAACAAACATTTAAGGCTCCCTTCCTCTATTGAGCTGCAGGTCAAGAGAGCACATCGTGTCCTCATACTGAACCTTTCCACTAAACCAGTCAGAACTAGATCAGGGTTCAGCTGTCTCAGTACATGAAATACGGTGGGTTCTGCTCATTTTCTAGAGGAAAATAAACATCTAAACAAATCAGGTTTATAGAGCTTCATGCTCTAAATGTCACTGTGTGATTGTTAAATTCAATATATAGAAGCATTATTTGTCTAAAAAACTACCACTCAGAGAAAAAGTTTCCCTGCCTTAGTCTCACCACTAGGGTTTCTCTCCAGTGTGAACCAGTTGGTGAGTTTTAAGGTGAGAACTCTGAGAAAAGGTTTTCCCACATTGGTCACACCAGTACGGCTTCTCTCCAGTGTGGATGCGTCGGTGGAATTCAAGGCTATTACTGTGAGAAAAAGTTTTTCCACATTGGTCACAGCTGTAAGGTTTCTCTCCAGTGTGGATGCGTTGATGACTTCTCAGGTGCTGTAGTCGACTGAAAGCATTCCCACAATAGTCACAGCTGTAAGGTTTCTCTCCAGTGTGGATGCGTTGATGACTTCTCAGGTGCTGTAGTCGACTGAAAGCATTCCCACAATGGTCACAGCTGTAAGGTTTCTCTCCAGTGTGGATGCGTTGATGACTTCTCAGGTTCTGTAGTCGACTGAAAGCATTCCCACAATGGTCACAGCTGTAAGGTTTCTCTCCAGTGTGGATGCGTTGATGACTTCTCAGGTTCTGTAGTCGACTGAAAGCATTCCCACAAAGGTCACAGCCGTAGGGTTTCTCTCCAGTGTGGATGCGTTGATGACTTCTCAGGTGGTGTTTCTGATTGAAAGTTTTCCCACATTGGTCACAGCTGTAAGGTTTCTCTCCAGTGTGGATGCGTTGATGACTTCTCAGGTGCTGTAGTTGACTGAAAGCATTCCCACACTGGTCACAGCTGTAAGGTCTCTCTCCAGTATGGATGCGGAGATGAAACTTTAAACCTCCAGCTGTTGAATACGTTTTGTCACAGAGCTGACAGTGGTGCCGTTTGAGTCTCTCTCTTCCTTCCTGTTTCAACAGACAGACAGAGAGACACGGTGGTGAGATGCCATGGTGGAGTAAGTGATTCATAACCATAAATAATATTTAGAGCACGTCTGTACAACATAACCCTTAATGGTCAAGAGTGAACCTGCAGGGTTAGACTCCACACAGAAAATGTGTTTGTTATAGCAGTGGCAGAGTGAATTGTTGGCAATCAGCATCATCGTCTCAACTTCTGCTTTTTTCTCTTTCTCACTTCTAGAAATAAAACACCACTTTTGATGAGGTAATAACTAATGCCATACACTTATTCATTGATATAATTTTAAGCTGTATGCTTTGAAATAGGAAGTTTATATATATATATATATATATATATATATATATATATTGTTTGATCCCAGAGATTGCCCTTGTGAAGGGACTTCTGGACCAGCTTCCTGCCAAGAGGTCAGATCCCTTTTTCCTGAGAATATTATCTCAGCAGGTATTTTGGGAACCTATAATTTAAGCTGGTGGTGAGGAGACACGCCTAGCTTCTAACTGCCTTGGTCCGGACACCTATCCTGCTTCCTCCAGCGTGGCACCTGTTGAGAAACCCTGGAATACAGATACCACACTGGCCACGTCCGGTTATGGCAGCTCTCCTCTTGTTGATCTGTGCACTTGGAATTTGCTAGGTTAATGTTAGTGGCTGTGAAAATAAGCCTCAAGGATAGTTAAAATTTATTTGGCTAGGGTAACCAATAAAAACCTAGTTATTACACACCACCTCTTAATACCAAAAGATTAAAAATAAAAAATAAAATATAAGGTCCTTTTAATACCCAAAGATTAAAAATAAAAATAAAATCTAAGGTCCTTTTAATACCCAAAGATTAAAAATGAAAAATAAAATCTAAGGTCCTTTTAATACCCAAAGATTAAAAATAAAAAATAAAATCTAAGGTCCTTTTAATACCCAAAGATTAAAAATAAAAAATAAAATCTAAGGTCCTTTTAATACCCAAAGATTAAAAATAAAAAATAAAATCTAAGGTCCACTACTTCACTTTAAATGCAATTGAAAATTTATTGATAGTATAGCAAGATGCAAGCTCACAGCAAAAATTGATTTCAAAGTGATTACTTAAAATATTCAAAAATCTCAATAATAAAATGATTATAAACTACTGAATGTCTTACCATGATATCCTAACTGCCTGTGTTGAATGAAGCTGTAGCTGGGTATTAAACTTGAAGGTTTTGGAGAAGGAGACGTGAGAGTTGTCTGGCCAAGAAACTCTTCTGCAATGCCAGGCTTCAGGCCTCAGCTGTGACTCTCCCCTCTGGCCAGAGTTGGAGCGATCCTGGACTGGTCCCTGGGTCCTGGCTTCAGTGTGGACTTGGAAAGAAGACTTCTTTAATCGATCATCGACTGGCGTTGGTCTGGTCACCCTCCTTCTCACTCGTCTCTCGTCTTCACCGGTCAGATTGGAATCTTCTTTCTTGATGTGGATGTCCTCACTCTGTCTTCTTCTTGATTGTAGAACTGGAGTCTTTTTCCCCCGATGTGGTCGATCAGGCGTCGTCTTCAGCTCTTGAGAGTCGGTTGAAGAGTCTTGCAGCTCCCCGGGAAGGATGACCAGGATTATTTCTTATGTTACAGCTTCTATACTCTGCTGCTCATCCTTTCAGATCACTTCCTCCTTGCCACTCCTCACCAGTCCTCTCATTGGTTACATCTCTCTTCTGGTTTCCACTGCCGCCATCTCTCGGACCGTCCCTCTCCCCTCCTCTTCACCTGTCTCCTTCGGCCCAACACGTTCCACACGTACACCATGTCTTGGCCCAATCCTTCCTCTTTGGAGTTCCCCTTTGTCTACTAGCTTCGCCCTGTCTCAATCACCTTATTACCAAATCTCCAACGATCAATCCGGTTACCACACGTTCTGATACTGACCTTACTGCATTCATTACACAGTTTTTCCATCAAGTCACATCAACCTTTTACACTCATCATTTTACATACAATCATCATCAACTTTTCATTAGCATCTTTTTCACAATAATCATACTAAATCAACATCAATCATTACAGTGCCATTTATGCATCACCCCTGATTTCCACAGCTTTATTCTGCTTAGCTGGTGTGTGGCGAGTAGATCTCAACTCACTTGACAATATATATATAGATATATATATATAGCTTGGTCTGCATGAATGCTGCACCCATATTATATATGTGTGTGTGTATTTTTTTTTTTTTGCCTGACCTACTGCTAACAGATTTCATAGTTTGATCTGAAGTGTGTTCATTGTTGCGAAATAGTAGAAACATTTCTTTTGTTAATTATTTGCATTATTTGCTATCACTGGCTCGTTTCAATCATCTATCATTATGATATTCCATGAAAAGGGTTGCACTTTTTTACTTACTTAACAAGTCAACTGAGAACCACAGACTGCCCTTGATTACCTGGACAAGTCCCAAAATACACTCCACACAAACAGGCACATACAGTAACAAAGGCTATGACACATCAATACAGGACATGACGCTGTATAGGTGAGAAGTGGTTAAAAAAGTTTTCCAAGGTATGTTTTTTAGACTGATGCAGACCTACATCATTGGAAGATATGACAATTATATAATGCTTTCTTTGATTGTTGTACAGTCTGCTGATTGATGATGCCTACATGATCATTTATGTAGCCTATAAAATAATCACTCACTTCTCTGCATTTTGCTGCTTTCAGGTTTCCGTTAATGACATAAACAATGACAAACCTATTTATTAATAGCAAAAAACACAAAATGTCGCTGCAAAAGACATTACAAAGACAGTTTTTATGTTCACTAAAGTTTTATTAAAATTTTAGATCAATCTTCAGTCAAATAGTCGTTTAGTAAATGTAAAGCAGTAGGGAAAATACTCCATCCAGGCGCTGTTTCTACCGAGTATCCGAAATCCCGACTGTCCCTGAACTAACCACGATGACGTAGTGCACTCTAGGCAGAGCTTGGCGTGTGACGTGCTGTCATGGGCGGGGCTTGACCGTCCAGCCAGTCAAGCCCCGCCTCCCGCCGCACACGTTAGAACTTGTTTTTATCTGCAGGGAGCAGAGAAGAGTCTGATTCTGATAAAGTTACACAGAGAAGGAGAAGCTCAATAAACTACTTTTGATTTAACGGGAAAAGAAACTAAAGCTGGAGCTTTTTAGAGCTGATTGATCTGAATCTGATCAGAACAGAGACCCCCCTCCCCCTCCCCCTCCCGAATACACAAAGAAGCGGCGGGAAAATATCGCGGAAAACAAAGTATTTAATGTTTCCCACTCATTTGTACATGAAGCCAGAAAACACGGAGACTACAGAATAAAGTCTGACCTGAACATCGGTGCTATCAGAGCCTGCTGCTGGTCTACTGGAGTCCTCCGGGTCCTGGTTCTGCTCCATTCCGCTGTGTGCTGCCGGTCCTGGTCCTGGTTTCCGTTTGAAGAGGACTCTGTTGTGTTGCAGTCTGACTCTATGCCCCGCCCCCCGCAGCTTCTCATTGGCTGAGCAATGAAACGCTGATCATCCAATCAGAGCAAACTTTTTCTATTTAATGTTATTTTTAACCCTTTGGAGTTTGGGGCTGTTTTGACACTATTTTTGTATATTTTTTTAAAAACAACCTCACCTATATGACCTGATCATTTTTTCATTTTGACTTACTGGATCAACATTTTGAAAACACACAAAAACACACACAAAAAACAAATACATACACCAAAAAACCCCACACAAATATACTATTTTTTTTTTTTTTACAAAAGACATAAAAAGACACAAAACACACCGAAAACACGTATGTTTTTGTTTTTTTACAAGAAACACACAAAAAATGAAAGAAAAACTAACACGTACCAAAAACACATAAAAAAACACATAAAAATACACAAAAACCAACAAAAAAAACTTAAACATAAAAGAATACATGAAATCAATATATATCAATAATAAAATGCTGAAGAATTTGAAAATATCTAGAAAAAAGGGAAAATAACACTTTTTTTTTTTTTTTTACCATTGCTGAAAAAGTGTTAATGCATTAAATTGGACATGGAAACTTGTGGAGAAGCCAAAACTTTAGAGTTCAGCTGACAGCAGGGAAACATGCTGCTGAACGTTTTTAGGTTCTGACGTCATGAAGAAGTCGTGCTCCGGCGCTTTTGGTGGATCCAGAGGGTTAACTCTAATGGAAAAGTGTTTCTACATTCCTTAATTATTAATATCATCATTATTATTACTGTATTTCGGGGCGTCCAGGTGGCTCACACTGGTAGATTGCTTACCATTAAGGCTGGGTCCTTGCTGCGGCGGAGCCGGGTTCGAATCCGGCCTGAGCTCCCTTTGCCGCATGTCTTCCCCTCTATCACCTGCTTTCTATCTATCACTTTCAATAAAAAAGCAAAAATGTCAAAAAAATTATCTTAAAAAAATAAAAATGATTACTTCATTTCGAAACTTTTATTTCAATACTAATTTAAAGCCTAATATAATATCCAAATATAATATATAATAATATCACCTTCCAAATATTTCTAAAATACGATCTATGCTAACTTTTAAAGACACAGAGACCATTTTACATGCTTTTATCTCATCACGCTTGGATTACTGCAACAGCCTTTTTACCTGCCTGAAGCAAAAATCCATTCATAGACTCCAGATTGTCCAGAATTCAGCTGTTTTAGTTTTAATTTCGTTTTCATTTTTTTGTTTTCAAATTCAGTTAGTTTTAGTTAATTTTTAGAGTGAGTTTGCTAGTTTTAGTTTAGTTTTTATTAGTTTTAGTGTTAGTTTTAGTTTTTTTGTAGTGTGCTATGTGTTTGGTACCAGATTCAATGAGGTCATAATACATTTTGCCTTTATTTCCTTTGGCTTATCCATCTTAGCCCCAGTAGAGTTATTAACTCTTGCAGTTCTGGGTGTATTGAATTTTGGTTTGAGTATAGACATCCCAGTCTCAATAAACATATTTACCAATGTGTTGCATGTTCTAATAGAAACACTGAATTATGTATGAAAAAAGTTGACAAAGACGTAAACGAAGGACATTTTCAATGTAATTTAGTTACTTTTGTAACCACACAATAGATTTTCAGTAAGTGATTATGTTATTTTAAAACTCTTCATTATAAAGAGTGAAGGATAGGGTCATTTAGCTTAGCTTAGCTGTAACTGTGTTATAACTATTATTTGTTAAAACTTCAGTGGCTTTGCAGAAGAGCTGTTCAACAAACATTTAAGGCTCCCTTCCTCTATTGAGCTGCAGGTCAAGAGAGCACATCGTGTCCTCATACTGAACCTTTCCACTAAACCAGTCAGAACTAGATCAGGGTTCAGCTGTTTCACTAAATGAAATACGGTGGGTTCTGCTCATTTTCTAGAAGAAAATAAACATCTAAGAAAATCAGGTTTATAGAGCTTCATGCTCCAAATGTCACTGTGTGATTATTAAATTCAATATATAGAAGCATTATTTAGTGTACAGACTGTTATTTCAATGTATTCCATTAAATTAATGGTTTTTTAGATGTATTTTTATGGCATGTTTGATCATTTTGAAAGTTGATGATGATGGTGTGAAACAGAGTTGGGAGAAAATTGATATGAAAACATAATTCAACGTGTTAATGAGACTTAATTTTATTTTTAACCAGTACATGATGATATCGGTATAATACACAAAAACAAATGCTTTAGACATTGTAACAATTTACGCCGACACAGTGAATTAACGTTACCACTAAAAAATGAAGGAGTGACCGTTCAGTTATAAAAGTACAAAGGCTAGAGATTTTTGATAGCAACAAAATGTTTATTTATAAATAAGGGCGATCCCGAAATTACGGCATGTACAAAAGAACAGAAAAAGGCCTTAATATAGGCTGAAGAGTCACAGTTCACCTTTACGAAAAATATAATCCCCAACGAAAAAAGGTAATCCACAAGTGAAAAAAAATAGAAAAAGGTAATCCACCAAAAAATATATAATCCACAAAAGGAAAGAAGGCAGCACTCCAACCAGGGAAAAGTTTCAATCTAGTCTTAATAAGACAAACAAAAAGAAGGGTGAGGGCCTTTACTCCCCCAAAGGGAAAAAACAATTCAGCCACTTACAGCCCTGCAGCTAGCAACTATGTGTCCACAGGCAGTAAGTCGATGACCGTCTCAACAAATCCAAATGGGCTTTTTAGCCAGTGTGTTGAGTCTGTCTCTGTGTTCTTTCTGTGTTCTTCTGTCTTCTCCCTCTGTGTTCACACTGATTTCTCTCCTTGTTCTGCTCACCTGGCCTTGCATTTGTTAATTCCCAATCACCCCTCCCCCGCAGCACACTTGAGCTCACTCTCCTGCAGCAGCAGATCACCAGACTCTGCAGGCAGCAGGTTCACACACACGGACGCACAGGATTCACTTAATTGGGTGGCAATGTCACAACATGCATGAGTTGGTGTTTCATCTCCTCTCTTGGTTCATTAGTTCAGGACAAAGAACAATTTGAGGGATGATGTGGTTTCCAGCTGGACATTTTCCGTTTAATTCAACGGTAAAAATGTTCAATTCAGCATAAAAAGTTTCACATAAAACATTGAGCCTATCCCAAAGAGTTTCCTACCTGTGACAGTGAGGGAGTCGCAGGAGGCTTTAAGAGAACAGACCAACACCAGGAACTTTAATCAGACAGCACAATGAGCAATCTGTTTTTATTGAAGGCTTAAAACAGTTTTATGATGTGGATATTAAAGATGAAGATGAAGAAGAAAAGAGGCTACTAATAATGCTCCAACAACTTTTATTTTTTCTAAAAAACCACTCAGAGAAAAAGTTTTCCTGCCTTCGTCTCACCACTAGGGTTTCTCTCCAGTGTGAACCCGTTGGTGAGTTTTAAGGTGAGAACTCTGAGAAAAGGTTTTCCCACATTGGTCACACCAGTACGGCTTCTCTCCAGTG
This sequence comes from Centropristis striata, assembly GCF_030273125.1. Lineage (NCBI taxonomy): Eukaryota > Metazoa > Chordata > Actinopteri > Perciformes > Serranidae > Centropristis > Centropristis striata. Next base: position 2,561,558 of record NC_081533.1, on the reverse strand, counting down.
TGGATGCGTCGGTGGTATTCAAGGTTACAACTGTGAGAAAAGGTTTTCCCACATTGGTCACACCAGTACGGCTTCTCTCCAGTGTGGAGGCGTCGGTGGTATTCAAGGTTACAACTGTGAGAAAAAGTTTTTCCACATTGGTCACAGCTGTAAGGTTTCTCTCCAGTGTGGATGCGTTGATGACTTCTCAGGCTATCTAGTCGACTGAAAGCATTCCCACACTGGTCACAGCTGTAAGGTTTCTCTCCAGTGTGGATGCGTTGATGACTTCTCAGGCTATCTAGTCGACTGAAAGCATTCCCACACTTGTCACAGCTGTAAGGTTTCTCTCCAGTGTGGATGCGTTGATGACTTCTCAGGTGCTGTATTTGACTGAAAGCATTCCCACAATGGTCACAGCTGTAAGGTTTCTCTCCAGTGTGGATGCGTTGATGTTTTCTCAGGTGCTGTATTTGACTGAAAGCATTCCCACAATGGTCACAGCTGTAAGGTTTCTCTCCAGTGTGGATGCGTTGATGTTTTCTCAGGTGCTGTATTTGACTGAAAGCATTCCCACACTGGTCACAGCTGTAAGGTCTCTCTCCAGTGTGGATACGTTGATGATTTCTCAAGCTCTGTTTTTCATTGAAAGAATTCCCACGTTGGTCACAGCTGTAAGGTTTCTCTCCACTGTGGATGCGTTGATGACTTCTCAGGTGCTGTAGTTGACTGAAAGCATTCCCACATTGGTCACAGCTGTAAGGTCTCTCTCCAGTATGGATGCGGAGATGAACCTTCAAACTTCCAGCTGTTGAGTAGGTTTTGTCACAGAGCTGACAGTGGTGCCGTTTGAGTCTCTCTCGTCCTTCCTGTTTCAACAGACAGACAGAAAGAGAGACACGGTGGTGAGATGCTATGGTGGAGTAAGCGATTTATAACCATAAATAATATTTAGAGCACGTCTGTACAACATAACCCTTAATGTTCAAGAGTGAACAGGTGTTACCACCTGCAGGGTTAGACTCCACACAGAAAATGTGTTTGTTATAGCAGTGGCAGAGTGAATTGTTGGCCATATATATATATATATATATATATATATATATATATATATATATATATATATATATATATATATATATAAATAGCTTGGTCTGCATGAATGCTGCACCCATATTATATATGTGTGTGTGTATTTATTTTTTTTGCCCGACCTACTGCTAACAGATTTCATAGTTTGATCTGAAGTGTGTTCATTGTTGCGAAATAGTAGAAACATTTCTTTTGTTAATTATTTGCTATCACTGCCTTTTTTAAATCATCTATCATTATGCACTTTTTTACTTACTTAACAAGTCAACTGAGAACCACAGACTGCCCTTGATTACCTGGACCAAGTCCCAAAATACACTCCACACAAACAGGCACATACAGTAACAAAGGCTATGACACATCAATACAGGACATGACGCTGTATAGGTGAGAAGTGGTTAAAAAAAGTTTTCCAAGGTATGTTTTTTAGACTGATGCAGACCTACATCATTGGAAGATATGACAATTATATAATGCTTTCTTTGATTGTTGTACAGTCTGCTGATTGATGATGCCTACATGATCATTTATGTAGCCTATAAAATAATCACTCACTTCTCTGCATTTTGCTGTTTTCAGGTTTCCGTTAATGACAAACAATGACAAACCTATTTATTAATAGCAAAAAACACAATATGTCGCTGCAAAAGACATTGCAAAGACAGTTTTTATGTTCACTAAAGTTTTATTAAAATTTTAGATCAATCTTCAGTCAAATAGTCGTTTTGTAAATGTACAGCAGTAGGGAAAAATACTCCATCCAGGCGCTGTTTCTACCGAGTATCCGAAATCCCGACTGTCCCTGAACTAACCACGATGACGTAGTGCACTCTAGGCAGAGCTTGGCGTGTGACGTGCTGTCATGGGCGGGGCTTGACCGTCCAGCCAGTCAAGCCCCGCCTCCCGCCGCACACGTTAGTATTGAAGCCGGCCGCAGCCGTTAGTACTTGTTTTTATCTGCAGGGAGCAGAGAAGAGTCTGATTCTGATAAAGTTACACAGAGAAGGAGAAGCTCAATAAACTACTTTTGATTTAACGGAAAAGAAACTAAAGCTGGAGCTTTTTAGAGCTGATTGATCTGAATCTGATCAGAACAGAGACCCCCCTCCCCCTCCCCCTCCCGAATACACAAAGAAGCGGCGGGAAAATATCTCGGAAAACAAAGTATTTAATGTGTCCCACTCATTTGTACATGAAGCCAGAAAACACGGAGACAACAGAATAAAGTCTGACCTGAACATCGGTGCTATCAGAGCCTGCTGCTGGTCTACTGGAGTCCTCCGGGTCCTGGATCTGCTCCATTCCGCTGTGTGCTGCCGGTCCTGGTCCTGGTTTCCGTTTGAAGAGGACTCTGTTGTGTTGCTGGGTGACTATATGCCCCGCCCCCCGCAGCTTCTCATTGGCTGAGCCATGAAACGCTGATCATCCAATCAGAGCAAGCTATTTCTATTTCATGGACTTTTAACTCTTTGGAGTTTGGGGCTATTTTGACACTATTTATGTCTATTTTTCCAGCACAACCTCACCTATATGACTTACTGGATCAACATTTTGAAAACACGCAAAAAACATAGAAAACAACAAAACAAATAAAGAAACAAATAAAAACACAAAAAACACACAAACCCCCCCAACCTTTGTTTTTAAAACGACATAAAAAGACACAAAAACACACCAAAAAATTACAATAAACAAATAAAACATACACAAAATAATTAAAAAATAAACACATATAAAAAAACACATAAAAAACACAAAAAATACAAAAACACAAAAATTAAAAACACATACAATAAATACTAAAACACACTTTACACTTGGTCAAGGTGTTTTTTTTTTTTTTTACCATTGCTGAAAAAGGGTTGATGCATTAAATTGGACATGGAAACTTGTGGAAAAGCCAAAACTTTAGAGAAAAGCTGACAGCAGGGAAACATGCTGCTGAACGTTTTTAGGTAAAAAAAAATCCTTCCATAGACTCCAGATTGTCCAGAATTCAGCTGCCAGACTTTTAACCACAACCAAGAAATATGATCACATCACTCCTGTTTTAGTGTCCTTACACTGGCTCCCAGTATGTTTTAGAATTGATTTTAAGATTTTACTGATTACTTTTAAGGCCCTTCATGGCCTCACTCCCTGCTACATATCTGACCTCTTAACACCTACACACCAGTCTGTACTTTGAGACCCTCAGAGGTCTCCTGACTGTTCCAGAGGCTGAAAACAAAGGGGGACAGAGTGTTGGCAGTCAGGGCCCCGAGGCTCTGGAACAACCCGAGGTTATAATAGTTTGGGATTTTTCATTACTTTTAGTTTTAATTTTGATGTGATTTTTTGTTTTCAAATTCATTTAGTTTTAGTTAGTTTATAGAGTGAGGTTGCTAGTTTTAGTTTAGTTTTTATTAGTTTTAGTGTTAGTTTTAGTTTTTTTGTAGTGTGCTATGTGTTGGGTGGCAGATTCAAAGAGGTCATAATAAATGTTGCCTTTCTTTCCTTTGGCTTATCCATCTTAGCCCCAATAAAGTTATTAAGTCTTACAGTTCTAGGTGTATTGAATTCAGGTTTGAGTATAGACATCACAGTCTAAATAAACATATTTACCAATGTGTTGCATGTTCTAATAGAAACACTGAATAATGTATGAAACTGTATTGTATGTAACCATACAATACAGTTTCAGTTAGTTATTGTTTTTTTTGTTTGTTTTTTTCAGTTTACAAAAATGTTTTTTCAACTCTACTTTTCATTATTTCGTTAGTTGTCGTTAACTATAATAACCTTGGAACAACCTGCCTGAGGAAATCAGGTCGGCTGAGTCAGTGATCTCTTTTAAATCTCTTCTTAAAACAGACTTTTATCAGAGAGCCTTTCCTGGTTTGACCTGAACTTTACCTTCCCTTGAACTGTCTTTTAACTGCACAGAACTATGTCATTCTCTAACATTATCTTTGTTTTTTGTTTCATGTCTGTTTATAACTTGTGTTTGTAAAGAACTATGTAGAATGTGTTGTGAAAAGTTGTTGTTGTTATTGTTGTTGTGATGATGATGATGATGATGATGAGGATGATGAGGATGATGAGGATGATGTGATCATAGACATATATTCATAGACTCCGCATTGAGTGCTGAAGCGTACGTCGACGTCGCCGCCATCTTGGATGTGGCAAAGTGGAGAAGCGGAGACAGCGAGAAGATGCCTCATTCATGTGCTGCATGGAAATGTACCAACAGATTTACAGTACAAACCCGATCGCATGGCCTTACCTTTCACAGGTAAGAATCAAAAAATACTTTTGATTGTATCTGGCTATTATAACGTCATTTTACGAACAGAATTTGCTGATTTTGGCTAATACTATGAAGTCCCGCGCATAACACTAATAAGATAGAATACTTTATTCATCCCCAAAGGGAAATTCGGTTGTCACAGCAGTCCGGTATTCAAGTACAATAAAATACAATAGAATAAAATAAAATACTGAGGTAGCATGAATTAAAAACAACAATAGAAAAAACACTGGATAGAACAAGGACACTTAAGAAGTTAAAAAAGCAGATCAGTTGGTAGATAGATAGATAGATAGATAGATAGATAGATAGATAGATAGATAGATAGATAGATAGATAGATATACTTTATTTATCCCAAGCTGGGAAATTACAGTGTAGATTGGCAAGATGATGGTAATTATAATTATACTGATGATATGATGGCAGCAATGCTATAGTGACTAGACGGTATATAATTACAGTACAGTATATAATATAAAATATATGTAATAATAAATAGTAAAAATATAAAATAAAATAATTATTTTTGTTAATCTTGACCAACAACTTAACACTTTTATTTGGCAGAATAAACCAGCCCGTGTTAAGAAAAACATTCTTCAACTTCCTAAACCTGAAGGAGGGCTAGCATTGCCAAACTTTCGCTACTATTTTTGGGCCTGCAACATTAATAAACTTATATACTGGCTCCATGGGGAAGGTGCAGACACCTGTCCACCCTGGGCTCACACTGAGATATCATCTTCTTCTTGTTCTCTACATTCGACGATCTGTTCACAGCTTCCCATAAGTGCCCGTGATGTTTCACCTAATCCGGTGGTCACCAATACAATTAAAATTTGGATCCAGTTCAGAAAGCAGCACGGTTTTCATAGGGCTTCGACTCTTGCCCCAGTTTTGAATAATTATGCATTTTTCCCTTCCCGCTCGGACCCTACATTTCGCATTTGGTCGGATAAGGGCCTCAGAACACTTAAGGACCTGTATGAAGACGGTGTTTTCACATCCTTTGCATCTCTGTCAGATAGATACAACCTGCCTAATAGCCATTTTTTTCGGTATCTTCAAATGAGACATTTTATCCAAAAACAGTTCCCACATTTCCCAAACCGCCCCCCCGAAGCTGAAATAGACCAATTGCTGCCTCTCGACCTGCGACAAAAGCGACTGATATCTGTTATTTATAATAAGATTGCACTTCTGAGCCCAGTCCTCACTATATTGCTAAAAAATGCATGGGAGAAGGATTTGGGGATAGACATTACTGATATCCAGTGGAGAGACATGTTAAAACTGACCCATACTTCGTCTATTTGTGCCAGGCATGCTCTATTACAGTGGAAGGTGCTTCACAGAGCCCATTTCACCAACGCTAAATTGGCAGAAATATATCCAAGTCACAGTGATGCCTGTAACCGTTGTAAACAGTCCCCAGCCGACCATGTGCACATGTTCTGGTCATGTCCGAGGCTGACCAACTTTTGGTCCAGTATATTCCAAACTCTCAAACAGGCTTTCAATGTAAATTTAGAACCAAATTCCCTGACTGCTCTTTTTGGTCTTCCTCTGTCTAAGAATCTCCCTGTTTCTGTACAGCGTGTCATGGCCTTTACCACCCTGCTGGCCAGGCGTGCCATTCTACTCAAATGGCAGCATGTTTCTCCACCGACCCATAACAGTTGGATACGGGAAATTTTACAATGTCTAAAGTTAGAGAAGTTAAGGTTCTCACAGAAGGGATCTCTGACAGCATTCCATAAAACTTGGGACCCACTGCTGGCCTATATTAGCAACAGTCTTATTGTGACTCCTGATGATGCCGAGGACGCTTCTTAATTCTTGGAAAGAGAGAGTGCCCCCCCCCCCCCCCCCCCCCCCCCCCCCCATATTTTTTTTTTTTTTTTTTTTTTTTTTTTTTTGTTTGTTTATTTTATTGATTTATTTTTTTGTCTTAACCATACTTCAGTATTTACTTATGTTGCTGTATGTTGTGTAATAATTTAGTTGTGATTACATCTGATGTGGGTTGTTGGGAGGGATAGTGGGATTCATGTTGGGGTTCTCTTTTTGTCTTGTTCTCTTTTATTTTAGTACTTCACTCTAAGGCAGACGCTTTCCAACACAATGTGTAACTGAGATTTTATCCTGTACTGTCTGCAAAAACTCAATAAAGAAATTGGGAAAAAAAATAAATAAATAAAATAAAATAAAATAATTATAAATAAAATAGTATGATATATAATATATAGTATGATATATAATATATAAATATATAATAATAGTAATAGTAATAATAATAAATAAGGCCGGTATAATAATAATAGTAGTATATTACAGTATATAGTAATAATAATAATAGTAATGTCAGCAACAGTACATATAATAATAATAATAATAATAACAAATAAAAATAATAATAATAATAGCAATTGTATAGCTGTATAGATATGTATTCTCATCAATGCCCCCTGTGTAGATATACTGTATATATGTTCATCAATGTGAATATAAAAACGATTAATCAAATCAGTTAAATGTAAACGTTAGTGCTCTTTATTCAGAAAACCCTCATGTCACATCTACATTTCAGGATCTGGTTATTATAGACACAGATTAAATGTTAGATTTCAATATGTAATGTTGCTCCGCTGTTCGATCTGCCCTCTGTCTGCTCTGCTCTCTCTCTCTGTGTGTGTGCGGCGCTGACTCGCCCACTAGGCAGCCTCTTGGTAATTACGTCTCGCAAAGTTGTGTGCAAAGCGCCGGTCAATTTACGTGCACGTGTACTGGTCCTATGAAAAACATTGAACACCGGACATTCTCGTGAATTTATAAAACCCGGCCGGACGCCCCGGACAGGACGTAAAAAGTGGATATGTCCGGGCAAAAGAGGACGCTTGGTCACCCTAAACATAAGGAGTAAACATTTATAATCATCACTTTAAAAGTTACATACTTTGTTTTTGGTGCCTATTTGTTTCCCAGATATATTAGTGTGTGTGTGTGTGTGTGTGTGTGTGTGTGTGTGTGTGAATGGGTGAATAAGAGGCATTAACTTAAAGCACTTTGTAGAAAGGCGCTTTATGAAGTTCAGTCCGTTTCCTTTCATTAGTTTACAGGCAGATCTGCCACATCCAATATGGCGGACGCGCTGACCAACGGACCAACCTGCTCAATGCGGAGTCTATGTATATATGTCTATGGATGTGATGATGATGATGATGATGATGATGATGATGATGATGTGATGATGATGATCATGATGAGATGATGATGATGATGACGATGATGATGATGTGATGATGATGATGATGATGGTGATCATGATGATGATCATGATCATCATCATGATCATGATGAGATGATGATGATGTGATGATGGTGATGATGATGACGATGATGATGATGTGATGATGATGATGATGATGATGTGATGATCATGATGAGATGATGATGATGATGACGATGATGATGATGTGATGATGATGATGATGATGGTGATCATGATGATGATCATGATCATCATCATGATCATGATGAGATGATGATGATGTGATGATGGTGATGATGATGACGATGATGATGATGTGATGATGATGATGATGATGATGTGATAATCATGATGAGATGATGATGATGATGATGATGATGTGATGATGATGATGATGATGATGTGATGATGATGATGATGATGATGATGATGATGATGTGTTGATGATGATGATGATGATGATGTGATGATGATGATGATGATGATGATGATGATCATGATGAGATGATGATGATGATGATGTGATGATGATGATGATGTGATGATGATGATGATGATGATGATGATGATGTGATGATGATGATGTGATGATGATGATGATGATGTGATGATGATGATGATGTGATGATGATGATGATGATGATGATGTGATGATGATGATGATGATGATGATGATGATGATGATGTGATGATGATGATGATGATGATGATGATGATGTGATGATGATGATGATGATGATGATGATGATGATGATGTGATGATGATGATGTGATGATGATGATGAGATGATGATGTGATGATGATGATGATGATGATGATGATGATGATGATGATGATGGATACATACATCATAGTAGAACCCTTAAAGCTCATTCACAGAACGTCTCATTGAGCGTTTTTAGAGCCAAGCTAGTTATTTCTTCATGCCTCCTCTTCATGTAATGTGTTGTTATATTCTGAGCTTCTCTCTGAAACTAAAGACTGACAGCAGTAACTGAGTCTGACTGAGGTGGTTTGATCCAGTGAGGAGGAAGAGGAGATGAATAAACAGAGACACAAAAACACTCCAGAGTTCAAACTCTCACTGAACAAACCTTTATTCTTTAGACATTCTGACAAAATCAAAATATTATTGTAAACATGATTTGATTTAATTCTGTTTTTTATTCAAGTAAAGGTGATTGTTGCTGTTGAACCTGCATCCTGTCAGAGTTGTTGCTTTAATAATCTTCTTTTTTATATTCTCATTAAATGTTTGCAGACAAAGAGAAGCTTTGACTCGTCGTTTCAAACTGTTAATCCTTTAATCAGTGTTTGTTGTCCTGTTGTTATTGTCCTTCTCAGCATCAACATGATTATTATTATTAATTATCTGACACCAGTAAGATAATAAATAACATTAAAGCCCACACTGCCTGTAATCAGTGGTGGAATGTAACTTATTACATTTACTCAAGAACTGTACTTCACTACAATATTAAGGTAGTTTTACTTTACTTGAATATTTCCTTTATATGTCACTTTATACTTGTAATCCACTACATTTTAAATTCAACACAAGTTACTTTCCCGGTTGATATTTAACATGAAAAAAATCAATTCAATGTGTTGATTTGTATTTGGTTCCCTGTCATTTTATTCTATATATAGAAATATAAATGAACTCTGTAACTTCAGTACTTTTGAGTGAAATTCTCCACGTCAGCAGTGTTTGCATTACTGCTGGAAAACCTGTTTATATGTCTGGATCAATACAGATGTTCACATCTGCACTGGCTAACCAAACATGGATCAACACTTGGAGGGACAAAGTGCGTCTCTCTGCAAATAGATATGAGACATAAATATATATAACCTGTTGATACATATTAAAGCATAATATGGCAAGAAATGACAGAGAAACTCCATTTTATGGGATGTCAAAATTCGGGGAAGAAAAATAATGAATACGATAGCATGTCGTATTCTGTCATAAGAAGTCAAATTTTGAGATGCCTAAAAATGACTTCATTATAGTCTGTTGATATATATTAGGGTATACTTTGCACAGAAATGACAGAAAATGTTATGTAATGGGACGTCTAGAAGTTGCACAAAAACAAAAAAGTCATACCTTTTTTGTCAAAAATGGTAAAAATTTAAAATGCCTAACAAATTCTAAAAATGTCTTTATTAAAGTCTGTTGATACATGTAGTAGGGTGGCTTTTTCATAAATGACGATAAAAACACCATATTTTGAGATGTACAAAATTTGACAAAAATAATAATTTATAGTAAGTGGAAAATATATAAATTGACTTTTTTGTGAAGACAGAGAACATGTTTTACACATATTGTCACAACAGCCACATGTTACACTGCTGCATTCAGAGAAACACACACTAGTGAAGGATAGGGTCATTTAGCTTAGCTTAGCTGTAACTGTGTTACAATTATTATTTGATAAAACTTCAGTGACCTTGCAGAAGAGCTGTTCAACAAACATTTAAGGCTCCCTTCTTCTATTGAGCTGCAGGTCAAGAGAGCACATCGTGTCCTCATACTGAACCTTTCCACTAAACCAGTCAGAACTAGATCAGGGTTCAGCTGTTTCACTAAATGAAATACGGTGGGTTCTGCTCATTTTCTAGGAGAAAATAAACATCTAAAAAAAATCAGGTTTATAGAGCTTCATGCTCCAAATGTCACTGTGTGATTATTAAATTCAGTATATATAAGCATTATTTAGTGTGCTGACTGTGTTTTTTCAATGTATTCCATTAAATTAATGTGTTTTTAGATATATTTCTTGGCATGTGTGATCATTTCAGCCTATTATTTCAGCTGCAAGATGATGGTGTGAGGCAGAGTTGGGAGAAAATTGATATAAAAACATAATTCAACGTGTTAATGAGACTTCATTTTAATTTTAACCGGTACATGAGAATATTGGTATAAAAACAGACAAATAATGCTTTAGACATATATGAGCTGCTGTTTCTTCTCCTCTCTTGGTTCATTAATTCAGGACAAAGAACAATTTGAGGGATGATGTGGTTTCCAGCTGGACATTTTCCGTTTAATTCAACTGTAAAAATGTTCATTTCAGCATCAAAAGATTCACATAAAACATTGAGCCTATCCCAAAGAGTTTCCTACCTGTGACAGTGAGGGAGTCGCAGGAGGCTTTAAGAGAACAGACCAACACCAGGAACTTCTGTTTTTATTGAAGGCTTAAAACAATCTTATGATGCGGATATTAAAAAGAAAAAAGGCTACTAATAATGTTCTAACAACTTTTATTTTTTCTTAAAAACTACCACTCAGAGAAAAAGATTTCCTGCCTTAGTTTCACCACTAGGGTTTCTCTCCAGTGTGAACCCATTGGTGTTTTTTAAGGCTAGAACTCTGAGAAAAGGTTTTCCCACATTGGTCACACCAGTACGGTTTCTCTCCAGTGTGAACCCGTTGGTGTCTTTCAAGGTTAGAACTCCTAGAAAAGGTTTTCCCACATTGGTCACACCAGTACGGTTTCTCTCCAGTGTGAACCCGTTGGTGTCTTTCAAGGTGAGAACTCCGAGGATAGGTTTTTCCACATCGGTCACAGCCGTAAGGTCTCTCTCCAGAGTGGATGCGTTGATGCATTTTCAGGCTGTGTAGTCGACTGAAAGCATTCCCACATTGGTCACAGCCGTAGGGTTTCTCTCCAGTGTGGATGCGTTGATGACTTCTCAGGCTCTGTAGTTGACTGAAAGCATTCCCACACTGGTCACAGCTGTAAGGTTTCTCTCCAGTATGGATGCGTTGATGGTTTCTCAGGCTCTGTTTTTCATTGAAAGTCTTCCCACACTGGTCACAGCTGTAAGGTCTCTCTCCAGTATGGATGCGTTGATGGTTTCTCAGGCTCTGTTTTTCATTGAAAGTCTTCCCACATTGGTCACAGCTGTAAGGTCTCTCTCCAGTATGGATGCGGAGATGAACCTTTAAACCTCCAGCTGTTGAGTAGGTTTTGTCACAGAGCTGACAGTGGTGCCGTTTGAGTCTCTCTCTTCCTTCCTGTTTCAACAGACAGACAGAACGAGAGACATGGTGGTGAGATGCCATGGTGGAGTAAGCAATTTATAACCATAAATAATATTTAGAGCACGTCTGTACAACATAACCCTTAATGTTCAAGAGTGAACAGGTGTTACCACCTGCAGGGTTAGACTCCACACAGAAAATGTGTTTGTTATAGCAGTGGCAGAGTGAATTGTTGGCCATCGTCATCATCGTCTCAACTTCTGCTTTTTTCTCTTTCTCACTTCTAATCAAAAAACACCACAACAACGGTTGTTTCATATAAATAAACTTCAGGTCTGTCCCCGCCCATCATGACGTCTTCAAGTTGTGAAATACGTTAACCTGAGGTACTTTATTTTGAAAATATACCGGATGTTTTATTTTGTGTCTGTGCACGACTTCCTGTGCCGAACGATCTGCTCTGTGCTGAATTTATCACGTGGAGGGCTGGAAAATGACCAATCATAAGAGGCCCAGGGTCAGCCTTGGCCCCGCCCCCAATGTGTAAAAAGCCCTCGCTCCGCGCGAGCAGAGCTCCACCACTAGCGAGCACGGGGGAGAATCTGCTTCACTCGGTTGCTGAATATGTGCTCAAAGATCAAAAAAATGCGCGCGGCAGTTGAAATCTGCGCGCGTGAAACAAAATAAATGCGCGTGCAGATGTGTTATCGCTCGCGCAACTTTTGACTCAAATATGACGCCATACGGTAACGGAGATGACACAACTTGGTTATATTCCAACTAAAGCTGGAAATCTTGATTACACATTGAAACAAAGATATTTAAATCTCTCCATATTACTTCATGATGTCCCTGGAAAGTGGCTTTTGTCAGGTGTTTACAGATAAAGTTGGCAATATATAAAAAATATCTGCTATAAATATGTGCTTATTAGTAACACTTTATTTTGAAATTCACATTTCTGGTGGGCAAGCAGCGTTTTAACGTCGACTAAATTACTGCTGCCTTACAATGGACAACATGCATCAGTGCAATGCATTGTGGGAGCAGTGAGCCTCATTGTTCTCTGTGAGGATTCTCCTGAGGACTCATGAAACAACAACAGATGCTGCATCCCAAAGCCCTTAAGTTTCGCCTCCTCTATCCTCTGTCCTCGCTTGAACCGGAAGTTCTTTCGCGGGCGCCATCTTTAAGACCGTCCCAAAGCTCTTATTTGTGATCGGAGGATAGAGGATAGAGGATAGAGGAGGCATTTCGGAGGAGGCACAAGCGAGGATACACGAGAGAATCCTATGCGGAAGTCTTTTAACGGTGGCCCCGCCCCCTGACTTATTGAATAGACGCAGCAGCTGATCGGACTGATGTTATACATCAACATCGCTGTAGTTTGATACCGGAGTGAAGACAGATCACAGATTAAACTAAAGTGTGTCACCACAAGTTTTATATTTTATTTATATGATTCACCATGTAATTAAAATCTGTTTTATTGTGACTCTGAACAACAAAAACACCACAAACATATTTCTACATTTATAATAAATTAAGAGAAACATCGCTCTAGAAGATATTTTCCTTTTTCCTTTTTTTCCTTTTCGTGATCTGTTTTTTCCACCGTACAGATTTATTATGGATATTATTAAAGTAAAAAAAACAAAAACAGTAGAGAGTCTGAGAGTCTGTCAGCAAGAAACACTTTTACATTGTTTGTCATTTTCATCAGTACCACGAGAGGCTGATCATTACTGAGTGACATAATTTACATTTTACCTTCATCATCTAACCTAATAAAATATTGGCCGGTGTTCAGCGGACACAATCATGTTCTGGTATATTAAATAATTAATTTATCACCAGGATCGTCTACTACGACGGCGTATTAGGGCAATATACGAAATAAATAAATAAATAAATAAATAAATAGGAACCCAGGGGAGAGGGACCCAGCCACCATGGCATGATTAAAAACAGATAACATGAGGTGATGTTACGACATCACCACATTTCATTCCTTTCTACCTGCGGGATGTCTCTTCTTCTCCATCACTCGCTCTGTTTAAGGTGTTTTATCAGAGTGATCCGACTGTGATCTGACTGACGCTCCCCTCCTCCTCGCGTTCACACGGAGCGCTGTCTCTCTTTCAGACCTCCTCTGCTCCTTGTTGACAGTTACAGTGTAACGTTCGTCTAAACTTTTTTCACAGCAGCAGGTTTATTGTTCCCAGCCTTCATTCCTCACGGTCATCCTCATGTGATGCGTCTTTACGCTGCCATGGAGCCGGGTTTATGGAATCTTTATTCATCTTTTTGAAGTGTGTGTGTGTGTGTGTGTGTGTTTGTCTGTGTGTGTCTGTGTGTGTATGTGTGTGGCACCGGACGGACCCAGTGAGGCATGGACCAGTTTTACCCCCCCCCCATACTTGGCCCTAATAGTTGTCCTAATACAGCAGCAAATAATAATGAATAAATTATATAAAGGCATTCCCGTGCCCCTGAGCTGGACACAGTTCACAGTATAAATACACAATGGAGGTTTTTATTCATGTGCAGGTGTTTGTTAAACAGAGAAAACACTTATTATTATTATTATTATTATTATTATTATTATTATTATCATCAGTGCATGTCTCCAGCTGTTAAAGCGACTGACAGCTGATCCAGCTGTGATCTGCTGCCGCCGTCATTAGAAACGGACGTCGCTTCACGTGACGCTCCGGACGGAAGGACGTCCCATTTGTCTTAAATCGTTTCTCCTCTCCTCGCTTCCCGAGGAGACGCAAGACGCAAGTGAACGGCGCAAGTGAGGGACGCATAGATGCGAAATAAGGGCTTTGGCACGCAGCCAGAGTCTCATCAGGATGAAACCAGGGGCCCGTTGCACAAAAGTAGGATTAAGACCTCCAGGATAAGTGAGTGAGCTGGGCTCAAAGAATCCAAAACAACAGCGTCCAGGCTCAGTTGGTTGCACAAAGCCCAATCCAGGATGAGCAGACACGGATTCATCAAGCCAGGTGAAACCTATCCTGGATAAGTGCGCGCTCGCGGCTCCCTCAGATAGACCCCGCCACCGATCACAGATTCACTGATTCACCATGGCGAGTAGAGCGGCTCACTTTACCCCGTCGGAGGGAGAAATCCGGATGGAGGCATACGAGGAGGTGAAAGACATTATTAAAAAGAAATGCAACACCGCCACAGTGATAAAGCAAAGAGAAAACACGTGGCAAAGTATTGCTGACTGTCTGAATGCGTAAGTAAACACAACTACACACTCACCGCTCCGCTGAAACCTCACAATTACAATCCAAATAGTTAATTCACATCTCCAAAAACGCAGTTGTACTCTGATTATGAATGAGTTGAATTTTTAATTAAAATGGACTGTAGATATGACTGAAATTGTGTAAATATAACTCCACCAGACTGTATTATTCTTTGATAAATAGATGAGCTAATAAAAGTAATAACTTGTAAGTGAAAGTGTCAGTAAGTGACCCACGGTCACTTCCTGACTTCATTGGATTTCCTTTTGGAATAGATACATTTTCTCTTTTCTTATATTTAGGGTGTATGTGTCTTCATCTGTAAAAAAAAGATAAACAATAGCTACTAATAGGCAACAAATTGCACGCAATATTATTAAATAAATCTAACTACATTACAAGTTGAGTTAATTACTTAACAGGAAGTGCCTGTCAATTAAAAACGGACTAATTCTATTGTGTTGAATTCATTCAAAATTCTCTTGATTTAGAATTACATCCACATAAAGATTATATTTAATGTGATCAAAATAAGTAGATTCTATCTCAAACATTTTTATATTAAAGTTACTTCTTCAACAACTGCCTCAAAATCAAGGACACGTTTATATTTAATACACTTGATCAAATATATTAAGTAAAATGAAATGACTACAGAATAATTTATTACAGTGTCCTTCCCTGGCCACAGAAGACTCTGTGACATCACAGAGGAGTTCTATAGGATTGCAGGTCAGAAAATCTACAAATTACAGGACAACTGTTACCAGTCATAGTAGGATACTCATTACTTTGTGTTACAGGTTTCCCCAATGTCACTGGTGCACTGGACTGCACACACCTCAGCATAAGATCCCCCCCAGGGGCCCATGAGGTGGATTTTGTGAATAGGAAATCATTTCACAGCATTAATGTTCAGGTGAACATAACTTTTTGATATTGTCAATTGATGAACACTGTACATTGCTTGTGATGTGCATTGGTTGGTTTAATAGTCCTCATCTTATGATTTCAGATGGTCTGCTATGCTGACTGTCTGATCAACAGACATGGACTGAGCCAGGCAAAATGGCCTCAGTCCATGACTCCAGAGTCTTTGGGACCTCTGAAATCTCTATCACAAGGTGAGCCACACAACCATTAATAACCACTTGTTACATCATGGCTGTGTCAAGAATGTCACTCTGTTTGAGGTTGTAATGATGAGATTTTGTGTTAACAGGTATTGCCTTAAAGCTCACCAGTGCATAACAGAATTGTCTGGTGTGTTGCTGGGAGACAGGGGGTCTGCCTGCCAGCCTTTTCTCCTGACACCATTCACAGACCCCCAGGAAGCACAGCAGGCCTACAACCATGCCCATGCCAGGACCAGGCCCAGAGTTGAGATGACCTTTGGCCTCCTGAAGGCACACTTTCAGTGTCTTCACTGTCCTCCACAATGTGGCCTGCCTGAGGAAGGAGAGGGCCCCCAGCCATGGACTGGGACAATCCTGCAATCTTCCCTGATGACGACAGTGGTCGGCCAGTGAGGGACCAATATGTGTTAAATTATTTTAGTTAATATGCATGCTTTAAATTTAAGTTAAATATGTCCTGCAGTGGCAGAGGAATTTGTGTGTGTTTTTTTTTTTAATTGATTTGGCCTCTTATGATGATTGTGCTGTATACTGTGTGTACACAAGCTAGCAGGGAGGCTACTGCCTCATTCGTCTGTTCATTCGATGAGTATGGATTTGTCCTGCATTTATTTCAGTGTGCAGACATGCAGGGTGTATTATATTCAGACCTTCGAATGTGTATTTATCCTTGTGTTGTATAATATACTTTGATTCTGTGCTTTCTATCTTGAAGAGTCACTGTGACTTCAGTTTTGAAAGGAGCCGATGGTTTACCTGTTTTGATTTATCCTTATTCAATAAAGGAACATAATGTTACACTTTGTGTATATATTTATTTATATGGGATGTGTATTTTATACGACCGAGTTTTAGGGCCACACTGAGGAAGACAACAAAAGTCATACATTTATGAGACTGATTCTTTCTGCGGAAAAGATGTATTGTCTTGCATCTTTTTAAAGTCCTGATACTTCTTTTTTTAAGATAATTTTTTTGGTATTTTTCATGCTTTATTGAAAGTGACAGATAAAATCATGGCGGCGCCGGCCTTGCGTGCTCGAGCTGCCGGCTCTGCTGGTGCTCGAATAAAACCCGAGGTTTATAAAACAACTGATGGGAAAGTGATTGTGGAGGATGAGCTTCTACACTTCATCTCTGTCAAGATGAGAACAGTGCCACATGATGAAATTGTTTTGTTAGCCGCAAACAATTTCTCCTCCGATTGGATAGAAGAATCCAAGCGGCTTCTGTTCGAACTGTGCCCGACAACGCAACGTTGTGTTAAGCATAAAGGCGCACAGAAAGACGCGAACAATATTAAGGACTGCATGAGACTGCTGAATGAGCGTGGTGAGGACATCCCTAGGTTTGTTTCTTACCACCTGGATGAACTCCCACCTGTCGGCTTTGGCAGCATGGACGCATCGGCGCTACTCAGCAGGCTGGAGCGACTGAGCCAGGAAGTTTCCACTCTGAGAGAGGCGCTCGAAACTCAGGCAAGTGTGAGCATTAACCAGGGAGCGGCTACGGCGGCCCTGGATCGCCGGATGACGGACTTGGAGAGGAGCCATCGCCATGGATCGCCCTGTCGGGCCCATGGGGCTGGTGTTGCTTTATCGGGATCGCAGGAGAGTGAAGTGTTGGGGGCGGCGGAACATGCCCGGCGGCCATCGGGAGTGACGGCGAGCCCCAAACTTCTCTCACCAGCATGGAGTACTGGTGTGGACCAGAAAGGATGGCTGTTCCACAGCAGCAAGGTTCTCTAACTGGCCCTACAGCTGTGGGTGCATGGGAGCAGCAGCCAGGCGGGGACCAACCCAAATAAATGACAGCGATCAATATTGTGTCGTATAATGCGCGTGGACTGCGTGTTGGGCACAGTGCGTCTGACAAAGCGCGCCGCTTTGTAGTTGACAAACTTCTGGAGACTTGTGATGTACTGTGTGTCCAAGAGACCTTTTTACCTAAACAGGACCTAGAGAGACTAAACTCACTGCATCAAGACTTCTATGGGGCGGATGAATCCACTACTGACTTGAGCACCAGGATAATTCATGGTAGAATACCTGGTGGTGTTGCTGCGCTATGGCATAAAAAATATGACCAGCTAGTGAGAGTGGTTAGACTGGGTGTTGATTGGGCCATAGGGATTGAGCTCATGTATGGTGATAAAAACCTAATCATATTGAACATATACACACCATATGAGTGTTCTCTAAATGAGGATGAATATCTTAATAGACTGGCTTGTGTGATGTCCTTCATCCAAGATTATCCTTCTACTTGTATTTATATTGTGGGCGATATGAACGCAGATATTTCCGATGGCAGCTCTTCATTTGCCAAGCACCTAATGCAGTTCTGTTGTGATAGTGGCCTGATCCTCTCAAGTAAGGCGCTTCTGCCTGACAATAGCTACACCTACATTAGTGAGGCTTGGCACTAAACCTCATGGCTTGACCACTGCATCTGCACAGCTGATGCCCATGATTCTGTAGAGGCCATGAGGATTCATTATGAATTTGCCATTTCTGATCATGTGCCTTTTTCCCTTTGTGTAAATCTAGGCAACATACCCACTCTCTTGCCAGTAGATAGCAGTACACATGGGGGGAGAATTGATTGGTGTAACCTCACAGAGGAGGAACTTAATAAATACTATGCCCTGACTGACACCTTGCTGAGTAATATTGAACTACCAAAAGATGTTATTGCATGTTGCAATATCAACTGTAAGAGTCCCCAACATGCTACTGAACTATGCTCTCTGTATGACAATATTGTGAGATCCCTCCTTGTCTCATGCAGGCCTCTGTATAAGACCAAACCACACAAAGCCAAACCAGGCTGGAACGAGTATGTGGGAGAGCTTCATGCTGAGGCTAGGAGGGCTTTCAAGGTATGGGTTGAGTCAGGCAGACAAAAATATGGCCCCTTATTTGATTATAAGAAACAAGCACATGCAAGTTTTAAATATGCTCTACGCTTCATCAAGAGGAATGAAAATACAATGAGGTCTGACTCTCTTGCAAGGAAGCTACAAAACAATAGTCCTAATGATTTCTGGAAAGAAATTAAACAAATGAGTAATTGTAAAACTTCACTACCAACCAATATTGATGGTGTATGCGGCTCAGAGGAAATTTCTCAGTTATGGAGGAAACATTACAATGAGCTTTTCAACTGTGTCAAGAGTAACACCTTCACAGTGGGCAACATTGACACTAAAGAACATGTGTCCATCTCCTCACAAGAAGTATATAATGCAATTATGATGTTAAAAGACAATAAAGCATGTGGTATGGATAAGATATCAGCGGAGCATCTTAAACTTGCAAGCAGAAAACTCTGTCCCCTCATTGCCATGTGTTTTACGGGGTACGGGGTTTTTAGTTCATGGTATTTTACCAGATTCCATTTTATCTGTTCTATTAATGCCTATTATTAAAGACAAATCTGGGAAAATCAACAGTTCGGATAACTACCGGCCCATAGCCCTGGCCAGCATCTTATCCAAGGTTTTGGAGCGGACTATATTGAATAAGCTGGAACAGTTTATCCTGACTTCTGATAACCAGTTTGGTTTTAACATGGCACAGATACGTGCATTTTTGCTCTTAAAGAGATCTTAGATTTGTATAACAGACATAATACCACAATTTTTATGTGTTTTATTGATGCCTCTAAGGCCTTTGATCGGGTGAACCATGAAAAATGATTTCATAAGTTGCAAAATAGAGGGGTCCCCACATCTCTTATAAGAATCCTGGTTTTTTGGTATTCACATCAGTGTATGTATGTTAAATGGGGTGATTCTACATCTGCTCCTTTTAAAGTATGCAATGGAGTTAGGCAGGGGAGCATCCTATCTCCCTTCCTTTTTAATATTTACATGGACGAGCTATCCAACCAGCTAAATAGCTGCAGAACAGGATGTATGGTTGGTGACACCATTGTAAACCATCTGATGTATGCGGATGATCTGGTTATCCTGTGTCCATGTAGTGCTGGCCTCCAGCAGTTACTCAGAGTATGTTCGCAATATGGCTCTGACTTTGATACTAAATACAATGGTAAAAAGAGCAATATTATGATAGTCAGAAGCAAGGAAGACAATAAATTGTCATTTCCTGTCTTCTCTCTCTCAAAAACTGTCCTTAAAACATGTGAAGAGGTCAAATACTTAGGACATCATTTGACTGATGACCTGTCTGATGATAGGGACATTCAAAGACAGTGCCGCATGATGTATGCACATGCCAACATGTTGAAACGTAAATTCTGTATGTGCTCATTGTCTGTGAAGATCACTCTTTTTAAAACTTTCTGCACCCCAATGTATACTGCTCACTTGTGGCGGCACTACAAAAATAGCAGTATCCAGAGACTCAAGGTGGCATTTAATGATGGCTTGAGGATGCTGCTTAATGTACCAAGAGGGAGCAGTGCTAGCCAAATGTTTGTGAGTGCTGGTGTGTCCACATGTCCTGCTGTACTCAGGAACCTCATGTTCAGCTTCATGTGTAGACTTTCTCAGTCACCAAATAGCATCATTTCTGTGCTGGCAAACCCTGCCATGAGTACGGTCAGGCTCACCTCAAGGCTTTGGAAGCACTGGCGTTTTAGCCTATATGTAAATATTTGATATTGAATATCTGTCTGTCTCTCTATCCTTTTTGTTTCTGTCTTGGTGATTTTTTATTTTATTTTTTATCATTGTGTTTTATTCTATTGTTATATGGACCGCCCCTGTGTCCGAAATAAAGTGTTGATTGATTGAAAAAGGGAGTGACAGAGGGGAGGACATGCGGCAAAGGGAGCAGAGGCTGGATTCGAACCCTGCTCCACCGCAGCAAGGACTCAGCCTTAATGGTAACGTTCTGCCAGTGTGAGCCACCGGGACACCCAGAAGTCCTGATACTTGTGACAATGTGATGCTGGCTGATGTGCCAAAAGATGAAGTATCTCCTTGTTGGTGAAACCTATTCTGAAGTACAATTCCACAAAAAGCTCCACGGCCCTCATTTTAACAACTCTCCTCCTCTAAAACAAGTTAAATTAGTAATCTGTCATTTTATATGTAGCCTTATAGTCTATGGGAAACTGTAAATTATCTAATGATTGCAACATCATCTAAAATAATTAATTATCCAAAATGATTGAAATGAATGATCACAAACGTTTAAATAATGACAGTGGGTCTAGTTCTATGTGATAACAATGTGTAAAGGACAGTGAAATAACTATTGGTTTCCGTTTGTGGTGACTGCTGACTGAGATAAGGGATGAGATTAAATAGATCCTGGAACATAACCTGGTCTGGGGCAGGTTTGCGCCACAGACTAAATCTCCATGGTAATTTATACCATAACATATCCTACTGCCCCCTATCCTGCTTTTGTGCAACCGGATCATGGATAAGTTGAGCCAGGATAACCAACATATCCCGGCTTAATCCCTTATCCTAGTTTTGTGCAACAGGCCCCAGGAAACTCTAAATACTCAAAGATTGTTTCAGCATCAAGAAGAAACCTGCAGCGGTTCAAACTGATGATTTTACTCTTTATGGTTTCATTAATATTCACACATGTGTGTGTCTAAGTTCTGTCTGCACCAACTTACATTCACACAAACAAATCACCGTTTTTATCTGCAGGGAGCAGAGAAGAGTCTGATTCTGATAAAGTTACACAGAGAAGGAAAAGTTCAATAAACTACTTTTGATTTAACGGGAAAAGAAACTAAAGCTGGAGCTTTTTAGATCTGATTGATCTGAATCTGATCAGAACAGAGACCCCCCTCCCCCTCCCGAATACACAAAGAAGTGGCGGGAAAATATCGCGGAAAACAAAGTATTTAATGTGTCCCACTCATTTGTACATGAAGCCAGAAAACACGGAGACAACAGAATAAAGTCTGACCTGAACATCGGTGCTATCAGAGCCTGCTGCTGGTCTACTGGAGTCCTCCGGGTCCTGGATCTGCTCCATTCCGCTGTGTGCTGCCGGTCCTGGTCCTGGTTTCCGTTTGAAGAGGACTCTGTTGTGTTGCAGACTGACTCTATGCCCCGCCCCCCGCAGCTTCTCATTGGCTGAGCCATGAAACGCTGATCATCCAATCAGAGCAAACTATTTCTATTTAATGTTATTTTAACTCTTTGGAGGTTGGGGCTGTTTTCACACTATTTTTGGTAATTTTTTCAGCACAACCTCACCTATATGACCTGATCATTTTTTCATTTTGACTTACTGGATCAACATTTTGAAGACACACAAAAACACACACAAAAAAACTAATAAATACACCAAAAAAACCCACACAAATATACTTTTTTTTTCTTTTACAAAAGACATAAAAAGACAGAAAACACACCGAAAACATGTATGTTTTTTTTTTTTTTTTTACAAGAAAAACACAAAAAAATGAAAAAAAAAAACATGTACAAAAACACACGTAAAAACACACAAAAATCACAAAAAAACCTTAAACATAAAAGAATACATGAAATCAATATATTTATCAATAATAAAATGCTGAATGTACACTGCAGAAATTGGACATAGAAACTTGTGGAAAAGCCAAAACTTTAGAGTTCAGCTGACAGCAGGGAAACATGCTGCTGAACGTTTTAGGTTCTGACGTCATGAAGAAGTCGTGCTCCGGCGCTTTTGGTGGATCCAGAGGGTTAACTCTAATGTAAAAGTGTTTCTACATTCCTTAATTATTAATATCATCATTATTATTACTGTATTTCTGGGCGTCCAGGTGGCTCACACTGGTAGATTGCTTACCATTAAGGCTGGGTCCTTGCTGCGGTGGAGCCGGGTTCGAATCCGGCCTGAGCTCCCTTTGCCGCATGTCTTCCCCTCTATCACCTGCTTTCTATCTATCACTTTCAATAAAAAAGCAAAAATGCCAAAAAAAATAATCTTGAAAAAATAAAAATTATTACTGTATTTCGAAACCTTTATTTCAATACTAATATAAAGCCTAATATAATATCCAAATATAATATATAATAATATCACCTTTGAAATATTTCTAAAACACGATCTATGCTAACTTTTAAAGACACAGAGACCATTTTACATGCTTTTATCTCATCACGCTTGGATTACTGCAACAGCCTTTTTACCTGCCTGAAGCAAAAATCCATTCATAGACTCCAGATTGTCCAGAATTCAGCTGTTTTAGTTTTAATTTGGTTGTGATTTTTTTGTTTTCAAATTCAGTTAGTTTTAGTTAATTTTTAGAGTTAGTTTGGTAGTTTTAGTTTAGTTTTTATTAGTTTTAGTGTTAGTTTTAGTTTTTTTGTAGTGTGCTATGTGTTTGGTACCAGATTCAAAGAGGTCATAATACATTTTGCCTTTATTTCCTTTGGCTTATCCATCTTAGCCCCAATAGAGTTATTAACTCTTGCAGTTCTGGGTGTATTGAATTTTGGTTTGAGTATAGACATCACAGTCTAAATAAACATATTTACCAATGTGTTGCATGTTCTAATAGAAACACTGAATTATGTATGAAAAAAGTTGACAAAGACGTAAACGAAGGACATTTTCAATGTAATTTAGTTACTTTTGTAACCACACAATAGATTTTCAGTAAGTGATTATGTTATTTTAAAACTCTTCATTATAAAGAGTGAAGGATAGGGTCATTTAGCTTAGCTTAGCTGTAACTGTGTTAAAACTATTATTTGTTAAAACTTCAGTGACTTTGCAGAAGAGCTGTTCAACAAACATTTAAGGCTCCCTTCCTCTATTGAGCTGCAGGTCAAGAGAGCACATCGTGTCCTCATACTGAACCTTTCCACTAAACCAGTCAGAACTAGATCAGGGTTCAGCTGTTTCACTAAATGAAATACGGTGGGTTCTGCTCATTTTCTAGAAGAAAATAAACATCTAAAAAAAATCAGGCTTATAGAGCTTCATGCTCCAAATGTCACTGTGTGATTGTTAAATTCAATATATAGAAGCATTTTTTAGTGTACAGACTGTTATTTCAATGTATTCCATTAAATTAATGTGTTTTTAGATATATTTCTTGGCATGTTTGATCATTTTGAAAGTTGATGATGATGGTGTGAAAAAGAGTTGGGAGAAAATTGATATGAAAACATAATTCAACGTGTTAATGAGGCTTAATTTTATTTTTAACCAGTACATGATGATATTGGTATAATACACAAAAATAATGCTTTAAACATGCATGAGATGCTGTTTCTTCTCCTCTCTTGGTTCATTAATTCAGGACAAAGAACAATTTGAGGGATGATGTGGTTTCCAGCTGGACATTTTCCGTTTAATTCAACTGTAAACATGTTCAGTTCAGCATCAAAAGATTCACATAAAACATTGAGCCTATCCCAAAGAGTTTCCTACCTGTGACAGTGAGGGAGTCACAGGAGGCTTTAAGAGAACAGACCAACACCAGGAACTTTAGTCAGACAGCACAATGAGCAAACTGTTTTTATTGAAGGCTTAAAACAATCTTATGATGTGGATATTAAAAAGAAAAAAGGCTACTAATAATGCTCTAACAACTTTTATTTTTTCTAAAAAACTACCACTCAGAGACAAAGTTTTCCTTCCTTTGTCTCACCACTAGGGTTTCTCTCCAGTGTGAACCCGTTGGTGAGTTTTAAGGTTAGAACTCTGAGAAAAGGTTTTCCCACATTGGTCACACCAGTACGGCTTCTCTCCAGTGTGAACCCGTTGGTGTCTTTTAAGGTGAGAACTCCGAGAAAAGGTTTTCCCACATTGGTCACACCAGTACGGCTTCTCTCCAGTGTGGATGCGTCGGTGGTATTCAAGGCTAACACTGTGAGAAAAAGTTTTTCCACATTGGTCACAGCTGTAAGGTTTCTCTCCAGTATGGATGCGTTGATGACTTGTCAGGCTGTTTAGTCGACTGAAAGCATTCCCACACTGGTCACAGCTGTAAGGTTTCTCTCCAGTATGGATGCGTTGATGATTTTTCAGGCTCTGTAGTAGACTGAAAGCATTCCCACATTGGTCGCAGCTGTATGGTCTCTCTCCAGTATGGATGCGTTGATGTATTCTCAGGTTCTGTATGTCATTGAAAGTATTCCCACACTGGTCACAGCTGTATGGTCTCTCTCCAGTATGGATACGTTGATGATATCTCAGGTTGTGTTTTTTATTGAAAGCATTCCCACATTGGTCACAGCTGTAAGGTCTCTCTCCAGTATGGATGCGGAGATGAACCTTTAAACTTCCAGCTGTTGAGTAGGTTTTGTCACAGAGCTGACAGTGGTGCCGTTTGAGTCTCTCTCTTCCTTCCTGTTTCAACAGACAGACAGAAAGAAAGAGAGACACGGTGGTGAGATGCCATGGTGGAGTAAGCGATTTATAACCATAAATAATATTTAGAGCACGTCTGTACAACATAACCCTTTATGTTCAACAGTGAACAGGTGTTACCACCTGCAGGGTTAGACTCCACACAGAAAATGTGTTTGTTATAGCAGTGGCAGAGTGAATTGTTGGCCATCGTCATCATCGTCTCAACTTCTGCTTTTTTCTCTTTCTCACTTCTAGGAATAAAACACCACTTTTAATGAGGTAATAACTAATTTCATACACTTATTCATTGATATAATTTGAAGCTGTATACTTTGAAATAGGAAGGGAAACCCTGTCGGCACAATGGTTACTTTCACGCACCGCCACAGAATAGAGACCGACCACAACAAAATGATTGTTTTTTTTCCCTCTCTAGGGGATTAAAAAAAACTGTAATGTCTGTAACGTTAGCCTACGCACAGAAAACACCACATTCACATCAATAAATAAATAAATGTTTTACAATGAACCGGGCCAGTCGGCGCGGCCAAGAGCTCCAGGCTACTAGCTTCCACTAGTTAACGAGGACGACACCAGCTGCGGGGCGCTAAATCGTTAATACACGGGAAGTGTATCCTCAGTGGTAGCTGGAATCTGTACACGGGTTGTGCCAAATGAAGAAATTCCTCTCTGAGTATAAAGGGCAACTTAATTGATATGTAATTAATATATAACTGTTAGGATGATATGACACGGACAACTGCCACACTGACTTGTACCTGAGGACCTGACGGAGTTGTATACATAATAGTTTCCAATAATATCATTCTAATCCATCACTTATATCATGTTAAATGCTTCACATGGAATTGAATGTTAATTGCCTGCTGCTTGTTTAACTTGTTTTTTTAGAGCTTACATTAATGCAGTTTGTGCTGGCAGATTGTCTTGTGATTTCTGAAAATGTCATCTTAAGTGAAAATTATCACTCTAACTTTCGGTAGAGACTCAGGTAGAATAAAGGAAACGACACACAAACAAAAGACGGCACATTTGACGTTGGAGTGTGTGAGGATCTGGAGTTGAGAATTAAAGACTACAAACACAAAGACAAAAACAAGAAACGACAACAGAAAAGGGATTTGGAACTGAAAATCCTAAAATTATTCAAAACAGAAGGTGTGCGTTACAGGAAAAATCTGAGAGAGGCCATAGTGGAATCTAAGAATAACACAAAACGGTTCTCATTCCCTTTTGCACAGAAAATAGACAGGTCACAGAACAGCAATGAAGTTGCAGGAACATATCCATCGCTGGCAGGCGTCATACATTTTGACGGACAATTTGGGTACAGCTTAGAGGAGCCGAATAACCAACAACCACGGGGTAATCAGTCAAGCAACAGAGATCAAACAAGCGACAACCACACACACAACAGCCCTAAAAGGTCAGCAGAGAGCCCAAATGCAACAGAACATTCTCCAGTCAGACGCGCAGACACAATGACATCAGACATTAATTTGGCCACAAACAGAGAGCAACCACAACGCAGTGAGACTACATTTACAACACAAACACGAGTGACACCAATGAGAAATCAGACCTGGCTGCCGAGTCATTGCAGCTCCACCAGACGCAGGGAACAAGTACAGACAAGGCCTATACTAGACTGTTTTACAGACAGGCGGGAGAGTATGGGGAAGCCAGGGAATCAATCACAATCATATTGGGGTGAATTAGATCCAACAAATGTGGATAAAGAGAGACAGGTGAACAGGACTACAATACAAGAGTTAGAGGAGGAGATAGATAAAACACATGGCGATGTGTGTGTGAGACAGGAAATGGATCAGGAAAGGGAGGAGCCAGCACAGCAGAGAGGACACAGAGCTGATAAATCAAAATATCGGCTGGTTCACGACCTGAGAGCTGTAAATGAGGCCATAGAGGATTGGCCAGTTGATGTACCAAACCCTCACACACTTTAGACTAATGTGCCGCCGTTGTAGAAAATCTTTCAAGAAAAACAACTGACGACCAGGTCGATTTGAATAGCAGCCTTGTGCGGGATTTATTTAGCAAGTATCAAAAAACAGATTCAGATGCCAAAGGTGTCAGACGAATCCAAAAGTCAGATCAACACTGAGAGACAACACCCAGTTTCTCTCTTTTTACTTTGCAGGTTGGTGTGTCATTGTTTCTGTGTCACTAAGGTCCAACGTCCTGTCATTTCCTGTTATGAAAAACACTTGATATAAGAGCACACTTGGGATTTCCCAAATCCGAGCTGTTCATATCTCAATCAAGCAGAAGTTTCCTGTAAAGAGACTGTGACTGTTGGTCAGATTTCTGTGTGTTTATCAAAACATATTTGATGCATATTTAAACTGCTATATGTCAGATATTTTAATACATCTTCAAATTAATTCTACGACATATCCACCCTTTAATGGAGATATCCATTAGCAACATCTACAGAAGTTAATTTGGAAGATGTGTGTTTCTAAATAAACATGGGACCTCTAAGGAGATTTAAAAATTAAACAGGAAACATCAGGCAGGTTTGGCTAGTGAGTTTTTCCTTTTGGGTGTTGGGACTTTCCTAGGTCAAACTAAACTAGGTCAGAGCCACACACACACACACACACACACACACACACACACACACAGAACCGGACACACACACAGAACCGGACACACACACACACACACACACACACACACACACACAACAGAAGCCAACTCCCCAACCTGATTTCATTGGCCAGAATGAGGAAGTGAAGACTACATTAAAACCAAGGCCGCCTCCTACCAGGAAAAAGTATCCCCCGAGGGAAAAGAATGAGAGAAAGGAAATAACAACCCAACTGAGATCACCAAGACAACCCCGAGAGTAGATTACTGCCATTGGCTAACGACTCCCATGACAACACAAACAAATCAGAAACAGGAAATAACTGTCCCACCCAGTATAACAAAGGCAGCTTATTGGCAGTGGCCACCACGTCCAGTGACAAGGCCTCCACCACATAAGAAAAAGACACTAAAGACAACTATGGTAACTACAACAGAGGAAGATTTGGACTATTACGACACATATGATGACAACCCGGGATTAGAGCGGGTTTGGAATCAATACTCCCGAGGATCACAATAAATAAAAATGTTATCTGAATGAATTATGTGTATTACAACCAACAGAGATTCATTAATTACAAAAGTGAAATTCTGAAGGCAATCGGTGAGCAGTTGCATGCAACCAGTATAATGGCAATATAGTGGCAAAACAGACAGGTGTTAGAATGGATATTAGCAGAAAAGGGAGGTGTCTGTAAAAGGTTTGGTAAATACTGTTGCACATTTATTCCTAATAACACAGCACCTGATGGATCTTTTACTAAAGCCATGGAAAAATTACAAAATCTAACAACAGAAGTAAATGAGAATGCTGCTCAGGGTGGCCTGTCTCTGGACTGGCTGGACCAACATTTAGGAAAAATTGGAGCCATATTGGCTAAAACAGCAATCATGACTGTAATAGTTCTAATTGTGATTCTCTTTCTGTTGTGTTGCATCACACCTATCCTGAGGAGTTATGGCCTGGGACTGCTGGAGAGCCAGACACTGTTCTTATCTTATGTATCTTATCTAAGGTTCATATTCCATATTATAAGAAAAACTATAAATATTCATATATACACAGATAAACAGATACTGCTTAACATATTCTCACACATATACACATCATATGATTTTTGCTCAATTATCCTTGTGTTTGTTTTCCATATACACTGGTTCACATATAAGCATAGAAACACACATTTACATCTTCATGTGATTTTACCTTTGTGATGGTTTTCAGTTATCTTTGCATTTGTTTTTTAGTTGCAAGTGTGTTTGTCCGAAGTATAGCTTTTGTGTTAAAGCAACATCATCATATGTCTAATATAAACGTATTATCATTAGTATAATCAGTCAGCATATACATTTGTTTTTCAGAAATTTTCATTTTTGTGTTCATTATATTGCTGGAGTAGTGTTGAATCATTAATTAACCACACAAATATAGAGAATATGTAATCAGTTAGGCATGTAAAGATATCATATTCATTTTCCGTGTCTTACCATGTTAGAAAATACACATATCATGTTTGTTGTTTTAAACCATAACAGTAGATTACACACGTATATATTCTGTTTGTCCTCATAGGAAGAGATAAATAGTAGCAGGAGTTGTATAACCAGGTAACATGTATCATCCATGATATGTATTGATGATGATTGATTTGTGATAGACTCTGAATGTAAACATATAATGGTCAGTTATCAGCCTCAGTGATTGTGAGGTGATTGAACACTGTGGGACATAACAGGGAATTACAGGACATTGAACTTTAGCTACACAGAAAAAATGACGCACGAACCTTCAAACTAAAAAGAGAAACACAGGGTGTTGTCTCTCTCAGTGTTGTTCTGCTCTTTGGATTTCTCTGTCACCTTTGGCATCTGTATCTGGTTTTGATACATGAAATAAATCCCACACAAGGCTGCAATTCTAATCTTCCTGGTCGTCAAGTTATTTTCTTTAAAGATTTTCTATGACATAAGCCTCATTGTTCTCTGTGAGGATTCTCCTGAGGACTCATGAAACAACAACAGAGTCTCATCAGGATGAAACCAGGAAACACTAAATACTCAAAGATTGTTTCAGCATCAAGAAGAAACCTGCAGCGGTTCAAACTGATGATTTGACTCTTTATGGTTTCATTAATATTCACACATGTATGTGTCTAAGTTCTGTCTGCACCAACTTACATTCAAACAAACAAATCACCGTTTTTATCTGCAGGGAGCAGAGAAGAGTCTGATTCTGATAAAGTTACACAGAGAAGGAAAAGTTCAATAAACTACTTTTGATTTAACGAGAAAAGAAACTAAACCTGGAGCTTTTTAGAGCTGATCGATCGCGGAAAACAAAGTATTTAATGTGTCCCACTCATTTGTACATGAAGCCAGAAAACACGGAGACAACAGAATAAAGTCTGACCTGAACATCGGTGCTATCAGAGCCTGCTGCTGGTCTACTGGAGTCCTCCGGGTCCTGGTTCTGCTCCATTCCGCTGTGTGCTGCCGGTCCTGGTCCTGGTTTCCGTCTGAAGAGGACTCTGTTGTGTTGCTGGGTGACTCTATGCCCCGCCCCCCGCAGCTTCTCATTGGCTGAGCCATGAACGCTGATCATCCAATCAGAGCAAACTATTTATATTTAATGTTCTTTTAACCCTTTGGAGTTTGGGCTGTTTTGACACTATTTTTGGCTATTTTTTTCAGCACAACCTCACCTATATGACATGGTCATTATTTCATTTTGACTTACTGGATAAACATTTTGAAAACACACATAAAACACACAAAATATATATATATATTTATAAAACACATGAAAAACACAAAAATTACAAAAACACACTAATTAAAAAAACGCACAAAAATACACAAAGAAAATCACAAAAAAACTTAAACATAAAATATTACATGAAATGAATATATATCAATAATAAAATACTGAATGCACACTGCAGAATTTGAAAATAACCACAAATTATGGGAAATAACACTTTACACTAGGTCGAGGTGTTTTTTTTTTTTTTTACCATTGCTGAAAAAGGGTTGATGCATTAAATTGGACATGGAAACTTGTGGAAAAGCTAAAACTTTAGAGAAAAGCTTTAGTTTTTCTGTAATGGGCTATGTGTTGGGTGGCAGATTCAAAGAGGTAATAATACATTGTGACTTTAAGTCCTTTGCTTTATCCATCTTAGCCCCAATAAAGTTATTAAATCTTACAGTTCTAGGTGTATTGAATTTTGGTTTGAGTATAGACATCCCAGTCTCAATAAACATATTTACCAATGTGTTGCATGTTCTAATAGAAACACTGAATTATGTACAAAAAAAGTTGACAAAGATGTTAACGAAGGACATTTTCACTATAATTTTAGTTAGTTTTGTAACCACTCAAGACAGTTTCTGTTAGTTATTAAACATTTTTAAAAAATCAGGTTTATAGAGCTTCATGCTCCAAATGTCACTGTGTGGTTATCAAATTCAATATATAGAAGCATTATTTAGTGTGCAGAGTGTTTTTTGAATGTCTTCCATTAAATTAATGTGTTTTTAGATGTATTTGTATGGCATGTTTGATTATTTTAGCCTATTCTTTCAGCTGCAAGATGATGGTGAGAAACAGAGTTGGGAGAAAATTGACATAAAAACATAATTCAACGTGTTGATGAGACTTCATTTTATTTTTAATCAGTACATGTTGATATTGGTATAAAAACACGCAAATAATGCTTTAGACATGTATGAGCTGCTGTTTCATCTCCTCTCTTGGTTCATTAATTCACGACAAAGAACAATTTGAGGGATGATGTGGTTTCCAGCTGGACATTTTCCGTAAAAATGTTCCGTATAGTATTCAAAGTTTCACATAAAACATTGAGCCTATCCCAAAGAGTTTCCTACCTGTGACAGTGAGGGAGTCGCAGGAGGCTTTAAGAGAACAGACCAACACCAGGAACTTTAATCCGACTGCACAATGAGCAATCTGTTTTCATTGAAGACTTAAAACAATCTTTTGATGTGGATATTAAAAAGAAAAAGGCTACTAATAATGCTCTAACAACTTTTATTTTTTCAAAAAAACTACCACTCAGAGAAAAAGTTTTCCTGCCTTCGTCTCACCACTAGGGTTTCTCTCCAGTGTGAACCCGTTGGTGAGTTTTAAGGTGAGAACTCCGAGAAAAGGTTTTCCCACATTGGTCACACCAGTACGGCTTCTCTCCAGTGTGAATGCGTCGGTGGTCTTCAAGGTGACTACTGTGAGCAAAGGTTTTTCCACATCGGTCACAGCCGTAGGGTTTCTCTCCAGAGTGGATGCGTTGATGATCTCTCAGGCTCTCTAGTCGGCTGAAAGCATTCCCACAATGGTCACAGCTGTAAGGTTTCTCTCCAGTATGGATGCGTTGATGACTTCTCAGGCTCTGTAGTCGGCTGAAAGCATTCCCACAATGGTCACAGCTGTAAGGTTTCTCTCCAGTATGGATGCGTTGATGTTGTCTCAGGCTCTGTTTCTCATTGAAAATATTCCCACATTGGTCACAGCTGTAAGGTCTCTCTCCAGTATGGATGCGGAGATGAACCTTTAAACTTCCAGCTGTTGAGTAGGTTTTGTCACAGAGCTGACAGTGGTGCCGTTTGAGTCTCTCTCTTCCTTCCTGTTTCAACAGACAGACAGAAAGAGAGACACGGTGGTGAGATGCCATGGTGGAGTAAGCGATTTATAACCATAAATAATATTTAGAGCACGTCTGTACAACATAACCCTTAATGTTCAAGAGTGAACAGGTGTTACCACCTGCAGGGTTAGACTCCACACAGAAAATGTGTTTGTTATAGCAGTGGCAGAGTGAATTGTTGGCCATCGCCATCATCGTCTCAACTTCTGCTTTTTTCTCTTTTTCACTTCTAGAAATAAAACACCACTTTTGACTTTTCACTTGACTCTCAACGGAGGCGGTCGCACTCTTTTTCTCTCTCCCTCCCCCTGTGTTTTTCCCTGCTTCGCTCCTCTCGTCTCGTCTTGCCTGCTGTCTTACTGTTTGGAAGACTCTCTCTACACTGCTCTCAAAAACAAAAAACATGGATCTGATCAGCTGATCTCTCAACTGGATCAAACCGGAGACCAGCAGGGACATTTTTACCATCGACAGGATTAGTAGCAGAAATCGCTGCCACTTTCACCCACAGCCCAAATTCCAATCTTATCTGGCTTCCCCAAACAACAGCCTTGGCTTGAAGGCCGTTGCTAATCTCCCCTGCTGAGGAATGTAGCAGCGGGAAAATATCGCGGAAAACAAAGTATTTAATGTGTCCCACTCATTTGTACATGAAGCCAGAAAACACGGAGACAACAGAATAAAGTCTGACCTGAACATCGGTGCTATCAGAGCCTGCTGCTGGTCTACTGGAGTCCTCCGGGTCCTGGTTCTGCTCCATTCCGCTGTGTGCTGCCGGTCCTGGTCCTGGTTTCCGTCTGAAGAGGACTCTGTTGTGTTGCTGGGTGACTCTATGCCCCGCCCCCCGCAGCTTCTCATTGGCTGAGCCATGAAACGCTGATCATCCAATCAGAGCAAACTATTTCTATTTCATGGACTTTTAACCCTTTGGAGTTTGGGGCTATTTTGACACTATTTTTTGCAATTTTTTTCAGCACAACCTC
This sequence comes from Centropristis striata, assembly GCF_030273125.1. Classification (NCBI taxonomy): domain Eukaryota; kingdom Metazoa; phylum Chordata; class Actinopteri; order Perciformes; family Serranidae; genus Centropristis; species Centropristis striata. Next base: position 2,527,948 of record NC_081533.1, on the reverse strand, counting down.
ACCTATATGACCTGATCATTATTTCATTTTGACTTACTGGATCAACATTTTGAAAACAAACAAACACACACACACACACAAAAACTAATAAATACACCAAAAAAAACACACAAATATACTTTTTTAATATATATTTTTTTTTTACAAAAGACACAAAACACACCGAAAACACGTATGTTTTTGTTTTTTTACAAGAAACACACAAAAAATAATATCACCTTCGAAATATTTCTAAAATACGATCTATGCTAACTTTTAAAGACACAGAGACCATTTTACATGCTTTTATCTCATCACGCTTGGATTACTGCAACAGCCTTTTTACCTGCCTGAAGCAAAAATCCATTTGGCTTATTCATCTTAGCCCTAATAAAGTTATTAACTCTTACAGTTCTAGGTGTATTGAATTTTGTTTTGAGTATAGACATCACAGTCTAAATAAACATATTTATCAATGTGTTGCATGTTCTCATAGAAACACTGAATAATGTATAAAAAAAACAAAGACGTAAACGAAGGACATTTTCACTATAATTTAATTAGTTTTAGTTTGTTTTGTAACCACACAAGACAGTTTCTGTTAGTTATTGTTGTTGTTTTTTAAAAACTCTTGTTTTTATTTTTACTTCAGTTAATGAAAATTTTTTTTCAACTCTAGTTTTCATTATTTCGTTAGTTGTCGTTAACTATAATAACCTTGGAACAACCTGCCTGAGGAAATCAGGTCGGCTGAGTCAGTGATCTCTTTTAAATCTCTTCTTAAAACAGACTTTTATCAGAGAGCCTTTCCTGGTTTGACCTGAACTTTACCTTCCCTTGAACTGTCTTTTAACTGCACAGAACTATGTCATCCTCTAACATTATCTTTATTTTTTGTTTCATGTCTGTTTATAACTTGTGTTTGTAAAGAACTTTGTCAAATGCGTTTTGAAAAGTTGTTGTTTTTGTTATGATGATGATGATTTAATGATAAATTATGTTTTTTGTCAAGACAGAGAACATGTTTTACACATATTGTCACAACAGCCACATGTTACACTGCTGCATTCAGGGATACACACACTAGTGAAGGATAGGGTCATTTAGCTTAGCTTAGCTGTAAGTGTGTTGAAATTATTATTTGTTAAAACTTCAGTGACTTTGCAGAAGAGCTGTTCAACAAACATTTAAGGCTCCCTTCCTCTATTGAGCTGCAGGTCAAGAGAGCACATCGTGTCCTCATACTGAACCTTTCCACTAAACCAGTCAGAACTAGATCAGGGTTCAGCTGTTTCACTAAATGAAATACGGTGGGTTCTGCTCATTTTCTAGAAGAAAATAAACATCTAAAAAAATCAGGTTTATAGAGCTTCATGCTCCAAATGTCACTGTGTGATTATTAAATTCAATATAAAGAAGCATTATTTAGTGTGCAGACTGTTTTTTCAATGTATTTCATTAAATTAATGTGTTTTTAGATGTATTTTATGGCATGTTTGATCATCATCATCTTTGATCATTTCAAAGATGATGATGGTGTGAAACAGAGTTGGGAGAAAATTGATATAAAAACATAATTCAACGTGTTAATGAGACTTAATTTTATTTTTAACCAGTACATGATAATATTGGTATAATACACAAAAAATGCTTTAGACATGCATGAGCTGGTGTTCCATCTCCTCTCTTAGTTCATTAATTCAGGACAAAGAACAATTTGAGGGATGATGTGGTTTCCAGCTGGACATTTTCCATTTAATTCAACGGTAAAAATGTTCAGTTCAGCATCAAAAGTTTCACATAAAACATTGAGCCTATCCCAAAGAGTTTCCTACCTGTGACAGTGAGGGAGTTGCAGGAGGCTTTAAGAGAACAGAGCAACACCAGGAACTTTAATCCGACTGCACAATGAGCAATCTGTTTTTATTGAAGGCATAAGACAATCTTATGATGTGGATATCAAAAAGAAAAAAGGCTACTAATAATACTCTAACAACTTTTATTTTTTCTAAAAAACTACCACTCAGAGAAAAAGTTTTCCTGCCTCAGTCTCACCACTGGGGTTTCTCTCCAGTGTGAACCCGTTGGTGAGTTTTAAGGTGAGAACTCTGAGAAAAGGTTTTCCCACATTGGTCACACCAGTACGGCTTCTCTCCAGTGTGGATGCGTCGGTGGTATTCAAGGCTGTTACTGTGAGAAAAAGTTTTTCCACATTGGTCACAGCTGTAAGGTTTCTCTCCAGTATGGATGCGTTGATGACTTCTCAGGCTGTTTAGTCGACTGAAAGCATTCCCACACTGGTCACAGCTGTGAGGTTTCTCTCCAGTATGGATGCGGTGATGTTGTCTTAGGCCTTGTAAGCAGGAGAAAGTCTTCCCACATTGGTCACAGCTGTGAGGTTTCTCTCCGGTATGGATGCGTTGATGATCTCTCAGGCTCTGTAGTAGACTGAAAGCATTCCCACATTGGTCACAGCTGTAAGGTCTCTCTCCAGTGTGGATGCGTTGATGACTTCTCAGGCTCTGTACTAGACTGAAAGCATGCCCACATTGGTCACAGCTGTAAGGTTTCTCTCCAGTGTGGATGCGTTGATGTTTTCTCAGGCTCTGTTTTCCATTAAAAGTCTTCCCACATTGGTCACAGCTGTAAGGTCTCTCTCCAGTATGGATGCGGAGATGAACCTTTAAACCTCCAGCTGTTGAGTAGGTTTTGTCACAGAGCTGACAGTGGTGCCGTTTGAGTCTCTCTCTTCCTTCCTGTTTCAACAGACAGACAGAAAGAGAGACACGGTGGTGAGATGCCATGGTGGAGTAAGCGATTTATAACCATAAATAATATTTAGAGCACGTCTGTACAACATAACCCTTAATGTTCAAGTGTGAACAGGTGTTACCACCTGCAGGGTTAGACTCCACACAGAAAACGTGTTTGTTATAGCAGTGGCAGAGTGAATTGTTGGCCATCGTCATCATCGTCTCAACTTCTGCTTTTTGCTCTTTCTCCCTTCTAGAAATAAAACACGACTTTTGATGAGGTAATAACTAATTCCATATACTTATTCATTGATATAATTTGAAGCTGTATACTTTGAAATAGGAAGGGAAACCCTGTCGGCACAATTGTTACCTTCAAGTCAGTAGAGCCTGGTTAATATCCATAAATATGTATATATATATATATATATATATATATATATATATATATATATATATATATATATATATATATATATACATATATATATATATATATATATATACATATATATATATATTATGGCATGCCGTTCAGGAAATTAATCTTTGAATATATTGAATGAATTCCTGAATATATGGAATGAAACTTTGAATATATTGAATGAATTCTTGAATATATGGAATGAACCTTGAATATATATAATGAATTCTTGAATATATGGAATGAAACTTTGAATATATTGAATGAATTCTTGAATATATGGAATGAACCTTGAATATATGGAAAGAACCTTGAATATATGGAATGAAACTTTGAATATATTGAATGAACCTTGAATATATGGAATGAAACTTTGAATATATTGAATGAATTCTCGAATATATGGAATGAACCTTGAATATCAAATCAAATCAAATAGTCTTTATTGTCATTATATAGTTCACTATACAACGAAATTGAAAGTGCCACTGCATAAGGTGCATAGTTATGACAATCATAACACAAAACAACATGAGTAAAAACATTTAAAAAAAAAAAAAAAATACCAAGCTAAACAAGGACAAAAACAAGAACAAGGACATGTGATGTAATAAATAAGTATAAAAATAAATAAATGGATACTTAAAATGCTATGATTCATACATGAGGTAAATTGAGTGTTTTGCACATATCAATTGTATTGCACATGTCCGTTTTATTGCACTTTTTAATTAATTTATCCTGTGTGGGTGTTGAGAGTTCTGGGTGTTAAGAGTTCTGACAGCCCAGGGAAAGAAGCTGTTTTTCATCCTGCTAGTTCTGCATTTAAGGCTTCTGTACCTCCTCCCAGAGGGCAGCAGGCTGAGCAGGTGCTGACCTGGGTGAAGGTGGTCACGGGCGATCTTCCTCGCTCTGGAAAGACATCGGGAGCTGGCGATGTCGTCCAGGGAGGGCAAGGGGCAGCCAATTGTTTTTTCAGCTGACCTAATCACCCTCTGCAGCTTCTTTTTATCAGCTGCTGAGCAGCCTGCAAACCACACAGAGATGGAGAACATTAACACACTCTGGATGGTGGAGCGGTAGAAGGTTACCAGCAGCTTCTCCTCCAGTCTGTTCCTTTTCAGTACTCTCAGGAAGTGGAGTCGCTGCTGGGCCTTCTTCACCACTGCTGACGTGTTGCTTGACCAGGTCAGGTCCTCTGAGATGTGAGTCCCCAGGAATTTGAAGGTGGGGACCCTCTCCACACAGTCTCCATTGATGAGGAGAGGAGCCGTGTCAGATTTTTGCCTCCTGAAGTCTATGACCACCTCCTTGGTTTTTTTGGTGTTGAGGCTCAGGTTGTTTTTCGCACACCACTCTGCTAGATGTTGCACCTCGTCCCTGTAGGCCGACTCATCATCTCCAGTTATGAGCCCCACTATGGTGGTGTCGTCCGCAAATTTGATTATGGTGTTTGTGGGGTGAGTGGGGGTGCAGTCATGGGTGTAGATGGCATACAGGAGAGGGCTCAGCACACAGCCTTGTGGAGAGCCGGTGCTGAGCGTGAGGGTGGAGGAGTTGTGGGCACCAACCTTAACAGTCTGTGGGCGGTTTGAAAGGAAGTCCCTGATCCAGGCACAGGTGGGAGGGGGAAAGTCCAGGGCAGCCAGCTTGTCCACCAGGATGTCAGGAATGATGGTGTTGAAGGCTGAGCTGTAGTCGACGAACAGCATCCTCACCGAGGTCCCCGGGTGCTCCAGGTGGCTCAGAGCACAGTGGAGGGCTGTCGAGATGGCATCGTCTGTGCTCCTGTTGATCCTGTATGCAAACTGGTGTGGGTCAAAGGCAGGGGGGAGGCAGTCCTTAATGTGTTGTGACACCAGTCTCTCAAAACATTTTGCAACTACTGATGTTAGTGCAATTGGTCTGTAGTCATTGAGGTTTTTGACGGTTGAGTTTTTGGGGACAGGGATAATGGAGGCTGACTTGAGACAGGCTGGGACGGTGGCGTGTGACAGAGAGAGATTGAAGATCTTAGTGAAGACAGGCGAGAGTTGGCTAGCACAGGCTTTGAGTACTTCACCAGTAACTCCATCGGGACCAGCAGCTTTCCTCATCTTCACTGATCTGAACACTCTACTCACTTGATGTTCCTGGACAGTGAGTGTGTGTGGGCTGTCAGTCTGTGGGGGCAGTGTGGCTGGGTGGGGGCTCATGGCCTCAAAGCGGGCAAAGAAATGGTTTAACTCCTCTGCCAGCGAGGCGTCACTGCTGATGGTAACTGAGGAGCTGCCTTTATATATAATATATATAATGAAACTTGACTGACGTCATCAAGGCACTGCCATCTTGTATTTTGCTGCCGCAATAAGTGAGCATGAGTCAGTCTGGGAACCTTGTGGCAGCAACACTGACCAATGAGGACATTATCAACTTATTGTCAAGTGCTTGTATGGGCCACAATCCTCCCGATAGTACCCGTACCCAATACAGTTCTCCTGACGAAGAAGTTCGCTCCCTTTTTAATCTTTTTAATTAGTTCCTCACTCATTAATATGACGGCGGACAGACAGGAAAATAAAAGTCCCGTCAAAATAAAAGTAGCGTGCTAACTTATTATCAAGCACAATAAAGAAAAGAAAAAAACACTTATCATCATGCACTAGTATAGGCTATTCTCTTTCTACACCCAGGCATGGTTCACATTTATTTTAGTCAGTCAGTTTAGTCATACATAATTATTATTGATTATTAATTATAATCATAACTAATGCCATGGAAGCTATCGCTATTTTTTTTCAATATAAATGAAGTAGGACATCAAAAGCAGCTGCATCATAATGAATCCCTGGAATATGGGGGAAGCTTGCTCGCAATCGCAGCTCCTTTGATGAGAAGGTGTACAGAGCACAAAGCTCAGAGCCGGACAATAACCGGACAATAAGACCAGTTAACTCCGACCGGGGCAAAAGGTTTTGTTGAGCCGGAACATGAACACAGAGCCTGGTTGAGCCTCCTCCGATCAACTTTTTATGTAATAACTGCGCCAGCCTGTGGCTAAACATCAGCACTGAAGCGATAACTTCACAAATTCTCATTTTCAATTAATATTAACAGTAACACTATTATTATGATTTGAAGCCGTGTCAGTTTTGACTGTGCGTGATGGGGACCTCTGCTTGTGACTTTATAGATGCTCTTTATTTAGGCAGGGAACGTAATTCAAGTGGAAGTTTATTTTAATCAAGTGAAACTATAAGAGCTGGTTCTTTGGGAGAACGTGATACATAATTAGGCTATTATTATTTTAGTGTGTGAATGCACATTGTGCTAGTGACAATGTGTTGCCATGGTGATTAGATAAACAACGTAAAAGTACTTCAGAAGCGATCAGCAGCACCGGCGACCCGTTGCTCTGTATAATATGTGGTCAGATAGCTTTCCCAAATGTCAGGCTCACCCGCCGCCTATTGCTTTAATTAAATGATATGACAATGTTCTGAGTGTGCTTTAGCCTATCTAATCAAAGGGAATCTTTTGATGTCCTACTTCATTTATATTGAAAAAAAAGTTAAGTAAACAAACTCTTTCATAGCGATAGCTTCCATGGCATTAGTTATGATTATAACTAATAATCAAATGTATATTATTTATTTAAATGTCTCTATATTACTTTATGATGTCCCTGGAAAGTGGCTTTTATGAACACTTTCACGTGTTCATATAAAATATAATATCATATATATAAGAAATATCTGCTATAAATATCTGTTTATTAGTAACACTTTATTTTGAAATTCACATTTCTGGTAGGCAAGCAGCGTTTTAACGTCGGCTAAATTACTGCTGCCTTACAATGGACAACATGCATCAGCGCAATGCATTGTGGGAGCAGTGAGCCTCATTGTTCTCTGTGAGGATTCTCCTGAGGACTCATGAAACAACAACAGAGTCTCATCAGGATGAAACCAGGAAACACTAAATACTCAAAGATTGTTTCAGCATCAAGAAGAAACCTGCAGCGGTTCAAACTGATGATCTTACTGTTTATGGTTTCATTAATATTCACACATGTACAGGGCCGCCCCTACCTACACGCAGAACATGCACAGTGAGTAGGGCCCCGCGATCCAATAGGGGCCCCGTTTTACACAAAGGCTGCGCATATGCTCAGCCCTGCGGCGATACTAGATCAGCTGTCAGCGCGAGGCAGGAGAAGAGAGAGAAGAGACCTTTTTCTTTGTAATCTGACACCACACGCGCCGTCACTGCAATGATTGACAGCATTCGATCTGACCAATCACTGGTCAGATGCACAGAGTCAGGAACAAGCAAGAGGGAAAAAAGCAAAACAAGAGGAAACTTGTGCTTCTCTCGAAGGTGGGTATTTGTTGAAGTTAGCAGCACTAGTAAACATCTAAAACTTTGTGGCATAAGCAGCACTAAAGCTCCATGTACAGCTGCTGCTGCTACTCCAGAGGCAGGAGGAGAGATGCTAGCCTCCAGTCCATTCAGCTAGAGTCTAGATGTGACTGTGGTCTGGAGATGAAAGTCATTTTCCAGCGGCCCTTACCATTTATTAAATGTCTTGTTGACACCTTTGTCTGCATATACATTCACCTCTGTTGTAAGGCAGTTGTAAATGTATCAGTTGTTGGTCGTATTTTCGGCTAAAGTTTATAATCTATTTCATCACCACACAAGGATTTGGCTAATGTTATTGTAATGGATGTAAAATGTCGCCATCTGTTGGTGAATTTAATCTATGACAGGCAGCTTTGGAGGAGATATTAGAGATAAATATTGATAGAAATGAGTGTATTTGATACGTCTGTTTGGTGCTGAATTAGTATGTTTTATTAGGATTGTAGTTGTAGCCTATATAATAATAATAATAATGATGATGATAATAATGACAAGAATAGTAATAATAGATAGCAATAGCAATATTTTTTAATGAATATTAGTATAAGTATAGAAGTTGTAGTACTGCCAGTATTAGTGGTTGTAGTTTGCATTATAATCGATTATAGTAGATACTACTAATATAGTATACATATTAGTATTAGCAAGAAGGTTTAAGTGGCCTGGCTATCATAAGCACCAACTCAGAATTGGCACAGCAGCTGTCATATGACGACCTCATTGATGACTTTGCATCCAGAAAATGCAGACGTGTGCATCTGTAAAAGGCACACATGCTTGTGTTGCACTCTTTCAGTGCCTGAAGGACTCAAGGGTCTGACTGTTAGTTTTTTGTAGACACAAGTTGAAGTTACTGTTCATTTTTAATTCTTTGTTACTCAGATTTAGGCATGAAGACATTTTTTTGCTTAGGGCCCCATTTTGGTCAGGGGCAACCCTGCACATGTATGTGTCTAAGTTCTGTCTGCAGCAACTTACATTCACACAAACAAATCACCGTTTTTATCTATATATATATAGTATATAGTAATATATTTAATGTGTCCCACTCATTTGTACATGAAGCCAGAAAACACGGAGACAACAGAATAAAGTCTGACCTGAACATCGGTGCTATCAGAGCCTGCTGCTGGTCTACTGGAGTCCTCCGGGTCCTGGTTCTGCTCCATTCCGCTGTGTGCTGCCGGTCCTGGTCCTGGTTTCCGTTTGAAGAGGACTCTGTTGTGTTGCTGGGTGACTCTATGCCCCGCCCCCCGCAGCTTCTCATTGGCTGAGCCATGAAACGCTGATCATCCAATCAGAGCAAACTATTTCTATTTCATGGCCTTTTAACTCTTTGGAGTTTTGGGGCTATTTTGACATTATTTATGTCTATTTTTTCAGCACAACCTCACCTATATGACTTACTGGATCAACATTTTGAAAACACGCAAAAAACATACAAAACAACAAAACAAATAAAGAAACAAATAAAAACACAAAAAACACACAAACCCCCCCAACTTTTTTTTTTAAAACGACATAAAAAGACACAAAAACACACCAAAAAATTACAATAAACAAATAAAACACACACAGAAAATTAAAAGAAAATACACAAAAATCACAAAAAAACCTGAAACATTAAAGATCACATGAAATCAATATATATCAATAATGAAATGCTGAATGCACACTGCAGAATTTGAAAATTATTTTTAAAAAAAGGGAAAATAACAATTTACACTTACATTTACATTCAGTCATTTAGCAGACGCTTTTATCCAAAGCGACTTACAGGAAGAATAAGACTTGGTTGTTGTTGTTGTTTTTTTTTTTACCATTGCTGAAAAAGGGTTGATGCATTAAATTGGACATGGAAACTTGTGGAAAAGCCAAAACTTTAGAGTTCAGCTGACAGCAGGGAAACATGCTGCTGAACGTTTTTAGGTAAAAAAAAAAAAATCCTTCCATAGACTCCAGATTGTCCAGAATTCAGCTGCCAGACTTTTAACCACAACCAAGAAATATGATCACATCACTCCTGTTTTAGTGTCCTTACACTGGCTCCCAGTATGTTTTAGAATTGATTTTAAGATTTGACTGATTAATTTTAAGGCCCTTCATGGCCTCACTCCCTGCTACATATCTGACCTCTTAACACCTACACACCAGTCTGTACTTTGAGACCCTCAGAGGTCTCCTGACTGTTCCAGAGGCTGAAAACAAAGGGGGACAGAGTGTTGGCAGTCAGGGCCCCGAGGCTCTGGAACAACCCGAGGTTATAATAGTTTTGGATTTTTCATTACTTTTAGTTTTAATTTTGTTGTGATTTTTTGTTTTCAAATTCATTTAGTTTTAGTTAGTTTATAGAGTGAGGTTGCTAGTTTTATTTTAACTTTTATTAGTTTTAGTGTTAGTTTTAGTTTTTTTGTAGTGTGCTATGTGTTGGGTGGCAGATTCAAAGAGGTCATAATAAATGTTGCCTTTCTTTCCTTTGGCTTATCCATCTTAGCCCCAATAAAGTTATTAACTCTTACAGTTCTAGGTGTATTGAATTCAGGTTTGAGTATAGACATCACAGTCTAAATAAACATATTTACCAATGTGTTGCATGTTCTAATAGAAACACTGAATTATGTATGAAACTGTATTGTATGTAACCATACAATACAGTTTCAGTTAGTTATTGTTTTTTTTAAACTCTTGTTTTGTTTTTGTTTTTTTTCAGTTTACGAAAATGTTTTTTCAATTCTACTTTTCATTATTTCGTTAGTTGTCGTTAACTATAATAACCTTGGAACAACCTGCCTGAGGAAATCAGGTCGGCTGAGTCAGTGATCTCTTTTAAATCTCTTCTTAAAACAGACTTTTATCAGAGAGCCTTTCCTGGTTTGACCTGAACTTTACCTTCCCTTGAACTGTCTTTGAACTGCACAGAACTATGTCATTCTCTAACATTATCTTTGTTTTTTGTTTCATGTCTGTTTATAACTTGTGTTTGTAAAGAACTATGTAGAATGTGTTGTGAAAAGTTGTTGTTGTTGTGATGATGATGATGATGATGTGATGATGATGATGATGATGATGATGTGATGATGATGTGATGATGATGATGATGATGATGATGAGATGATGATGATGATGATGATGATGATGATGATGTGATGATGATGATGATGATGATGATGTGATGATGATGATGATGATGATGATGATGATGATGATGATGATGATGAGATGATGTAATGATGATGATGATGATGATGATGATGATGATGATGTGATGATGATGATGATGATGATGATGATGATGATGATGATGATGATGTGATGATGATGATGATGATGATGATGATGATGATGATGTGATGATGATGATGATGATGATGATGTGATGATGATGATGATGATGATGTGATGATGATGATGTGATGATGATGATGAGATGATGATGTGATGATGATGATGATAATGATGATGATGATGATGATGATGATGATGATGATGATGATGATGATGTGATGATGATGATGATGATGATGATGATGATGATGGATACATACATCATAGTAGAACCCTTAAAGCTCATTCACAGAACGTCTCATTGAGCGTTTTTAGAGCCAAGCTAGTTATTTCTTCATGCCTCCTCTTCATGTGCTGTGTTGTTATATTCTGAGCTTCTCTCTGAAACTAAAGACTGACAGCAGTAACTGAGTCTGACTGAGGTGGTTTGATCCAGTGAGGAGGAAGAGGAGATGAATAAACAGAGACACAAAAACGCTCCAGAGTTCAAACTCACACTGAACAAACCTTTATTCTTTAGACATTCTGACAAAATCAAAATATTATTGTAAGCATGATTTGATTTAATTCTGTTTTTTATTCAAGTAAAGGTGATTGTTGCTGTTGAACCTGCATCCTGTCAGAGTTGTTGCTTTAATAATCTTCTTTTTTATATTCTCATTAAATGTTTGCAGACAAAGAGAAGCTTTGACTCGTCGTTTCAAACTGTTAATCCTTTAATCAGTGTTTGTTGACCTGTTGTTATTGTCCTTCTCAGCATCAACATGATTATTATTATTAATTATCTGACACCAGTAAGATAATAAATAACATTAAAGCCCACACTGCCTGTAATCAGTGGTGGAATGTAACTTATTACATTTACTCAAGAACTGTACTTCACTACAATATTAAGGTAGTTTTACTTTACTTGAATATTTCCTTTATATGTCACTTTATACTTGTAATCCACTACATTTTAAATTCAACACAAGTTACTTTCCCGGTTGATATTTAACATGAAAAAAATCAATTCAATGTGTTGATTTGTATTTGGTTTCCTGTCATTTTATTCTATATATAGAAATATAAATGAACTCTGTAACTTCAGTACTTTTGAGTGAAATTCTCCACGTCAGCAGTGTTTGCATTACTGCTGGAAAACCTGTTTATATGTCTGGATCGATACAGATGTTCACATCTGCACTGGCTAACCAAACATGGATCAACACTTGGAGGGACAAAGTGCGTCTCTCTGCAAATAGATATGAGACATAAATATATATAACCTGTTGATACATATTAAAGCATAATATGGCAAGAAATGACAGAGAAACTCCATTTTATGGGATGTCAAAATTCGGGGAAGAAAAATAATGAATACGATAGCATGTCGTATTCTGTCATAAGAAGTCAAATTTTGAAATGCCTAAAATTACTTCATTATAGTCTGTTGATATATATTAGGGTATACTTTGCACAGAAATGACAGAAAATGGGACGTCTAGAAGTTGCACAAAAACAAAAAAGTCATACCTTTTTTGTCAAAAATGGTAAAAATTTAAAATGCCTAAAAATTCTAAAAATGTCTTTATTAAAGTCTGTTGATACATGTAGTAGGGTGGCTTTTTCATAAATGACGAAAAAAACATCATATTTTGAGATGTACAAAATTTGACAAAAATAATAATTTATAGTAAGTGGAAAATATATAAATTGACTTTTTTGTGAAGACAGAGAACATGTTTTACACATATTGTCACAACAGCCACATGTTACACTGCTGCATTCAGAGAAACACACACTAGTGAAGGATAGGGTCATTTAGCTTAGCTTAGCTGTAACTGTGTTACAATTATTATTTGATAAAACTTCAGTGACCTTGCAGAAGAGCTGTTCAACAAACATTTAAGGCTCCCTTCCTCTATTGAGCTGCAGGTCAAGAGAGCACATCGTGTCCTCATACTGAACCTTTCCACTAAACCAGTCAGAACTAGATCAGGGTTCAGCTGTCTCACTAAATGAAATACGGTGGGTTCTGCTCATTTTCTAGGAGAAAATAAACATCTAAAAAAAATCAGGTTTATAGAGCTTCATGCTCCAAATGTCACTGTGTGATTATTAAATTCAGTATACAGAAGCATTATTTAGTGTGCTGACTGTGTTTTTTCAATGTATTCCATTAAATTAATGTGTTTTTAGATATATTTCTTGGCATGTGTGATCATTTCAGCCTATTATTTCAGCTGCAAGATGATGGTGTGAGGCAGAGTTGGGAGAAAATTGATATAAAAACATAATTCAACGTGTTAATGAGACTTCATTTTAATTTTAACCGGTACATGAGAATATTGGTATAAAAACAGACAAATAATGCTTTAGACATATATGAGCTGCTGTTTCTTCTCCTCTCTTGGTTCATTAATTCAGGACAAAGAACAATTTGAGGGATGATGTGGTTTCCAGCTGGACATTTTCCGTTTAATTCAACTGTAAAAATGTTCAGTTCAGCATCAAAAGATTCACATAAAACATTGAGCCTATCCCAAAGAGTTTCCTACCTGTGACAGTGAGGGAGTCGCAGGAGGCTTTAAGAGAACAGACCAACACCAGGAACTTTAACCCGACTGCACAATGAACAATCTATTTTTATTGAAGGCTTAAAACAATCTTATGATGCGGATATTAAAAAGAAAAAAGGCTACTAATAATGTTCTAACAACTTTTATTTTTTCTTAAAAACTACCACTCAGAGAAAAAGATTTCCTGCCTTAGTTTCACCACTAGGGTTTCTCTCCAGTGTGAACCCATTGGTGTTTTTTAAGGCTAGAACTCTGAGAAAAGGTTTTCCCACATTGGTCACACCAGTACGGTTTCTCTCCAGTGTGAACCCGTTGGTGTCTTTCAAGGTTAGAACTCCTAGAAAAGGTTTTCCCACATTGGTCACACCAGTACGGTTTCTCTCCAGTGTGAACCCGTTGGTGTCTTTCAAGGTGAGAACTCCGAGGATAGGTTTTTCCACATCGGTCACAGCCGTAGGGTCTCTCTCCAGAGTGGATGCGTTGATGCATTTTCAGGCTGTGTTGTCGACTGAAAGCATTCCCACATTGGTCACAGCCGTAGGGTTTCTCTCCAGTGTGGATGCGTTGATGACTTCTCAGGCTCTGTAGTTGACTGAAAGCATTCCCACACTGGTCACAGCTGTAAGGTTTCTCTCCAGTATGGATGCGTTGATGGTTTCTCAGGCTCTGTTTTTCATTGAAAGTCTTCCCACACTGGTCACAGCTGTAAGGTCTCTCTCCAGTATGGATGCGTTGATGGTTTCTCAGGCTCTGTTTTTCATTGAAAGTCTTCCCACATTGGTCACAGCTGTAAGGTCTCTCTCCAGTATGGATGCGGAGATGAACCTTTAAACCTCCAGCTGTTGAGTAGGTTTTGTCACAGAGCTTACAGTGGTGCCGTTTGAGTCTCTCTCTTCCTTCCTGTTTCAACAGACAGACAGAACGAGAGACATGGTGGTGAGATGCCATGGTGGAGTAAGCAATTTATAACCATAAATAATATTTAGAGCACGTCTGTACAACATAACCCTTAATGTTCAAGAGTGAACAGGTGTTACCACCTGCAGGGTTAGACTCCACACAGAAAATGTGTTTGTTATAGCAGTGGCAGAGTGAATTGTTGGCAATCAGCATCATCGTCTCAACTTCTGCTTTTTTCTCTTTCTCACTTCTAATCAAAAAACACCACAACAACGGTTGTTTCATATAAATAAACTTCAGGTCTGTCCCCGCCCATCATGACGTCTTCAAGTTGTGAAATACGTTAACCTGAGGTACTTTATTTTGAAAATATACCGGATGTTTTATTTTGTGTCTGTGCACGACTTCCTGTGCCGAACGATCTGCTCTGTGCTGAATTTATCACGTGGAGGGCTGGAAAATGACCAATCATAAGAGGCCCAGGGTCAGCCTTGGCCCCGCCCCCAATGTGTAAAAAGCCCTCGCTCCGCGCGAGCAGAGCTCCACCGTGAGCGAGCACGGAGGAGAATCTGCTTCACTCGGTTGCTGAATATGTGCTCAAAGATCAAAAAAGTGCGCGCGGCAGTTGAAATCTGCGCGTGTGACACGAAATAAATGCGCGTGCAGATGTGTTATCGCTCGCACGACTTTTGACTCAAATATGACGCCATACGGTAACGGAGACGACACAACTTGGTTATATTCCAACTAAAGCGGGAAATCTTGATTACACATTGAAACAAAGATATTTAAATCTCTCCATATTACTTCATGATGTCCCTGGAAAGTGGCTTTTGTCACGTGTTTACAGATAAAGTTGGCAATATATAAAAAATATTTTCTATAAATATGTGCCTATTAGTAACACTTTATATTGAAATTTACATTTCTGGTAGGTGTAGAGTAAATAATGTGGTGAGAGTTAGCTAGTATCTCTTTATGAGGCTGTCTCGAGGGACTACATAGCTATTTGTATGACAAATTGTGATTAAATAATGTAAACCTGAGTGATCTATATGATGTTATATGTATAATCAAAATGCTGCAAAGATTTAACTGAGATGTGGAGAAGTACTGGAAGACAGGAGAAGTAAAATAAGGCCTAGATAAGAATGTTAAGTTTGTGCCAGAAAAAACACCTGTGATCTTTTGCCAGAGATGCTTATTAGAGTGCTTGTCCCGGAGAGCTGATAAGAGCAAGGTTACCCAGCTGGGCAAGAAGCAGCATTAACAGTGCTAAAAACAAGTAGCAGATAATGAGTGAGAAATAAAAAAATAAAAAAGGCTCTGTGCATGGCTAACAGTGCTAAAAACAAGTAGCAGAGGATGAGTGAGAAATAAAAACATAGAAAGACTCTGTGGGAACCTACGAATGACTCAAAATCATAGTGAATAAAGCATAGAAAGGCTCTATGGGAACCTACGAATGACTCAAAATCATAGTGATAAGGTAATGCCACTTATGTTGAGTATTTTCAACCCCTAAACATATTGGTGTCTCACTGCCAGGAGATGAGGTAATGCCACCTGCACCTAGGGGGGCGGATATTAACTGAATAAAATGACGTTTGGAGCAGCCCCTAGGAGGAGAAATCTAAAGAATCAACAAATTTTATTGGAGGAAAGGTCATAATGAATATGTATGATAGGATGGACATATGTGTGTGATTTCTCTATAAAACCTCATGTAAGTGTCATTTCGAGTTAGAGAGCTTATGGACTGCACCTTGTGTGTATTATATT
Source organism: Centropristis striata (assembly GCF_030273125.1). NCBI lineage: Eukaryota > Metazoa > Chordata > Actinopteri > Perciformes > Serranidae > Centropristis > Centropristis striata. The sequence continues at coordinate 2,511,860 of NC_081533.1, read as the reverse complement.
TGTTCTCTCCACTTTTTATCGATAATAAAGTGTTGTCACAACATCTTGGACTCCTGCTTGAAGATTTTTGAGACCTGTTAGAGAGTTTTTTTGAGCTATTTTCCAACTGGGCTTTTGAATAACTGTTAAAGATAGAGAAGTAATTTTTTCCAATTGGACTCCTTTAAAGACTGATTTATGGGCTATTTGACCTACAACTTGGACCAGCAAATTACACGACATAGGCAAGCAGCGTTTTAACGTCATTACTGCTGCCTTACAATGGACAACATGCATCAGTGCAATGCATTGTGGGAGCAGTGAGCCTCATTGTTCTCTGTGAGGATTCTCCTGAGGACTCATGAAACAACAACAGAGTCTCATCAGGATGAAACCAGGAAACACTAAATACTCAAAGATTGTTTCAGCATCAAGAAGAAACCTGCAGCGGTTCAAACTGATGATTTTACTCTTTATGGTTTCATTAATATTCACACATGTATGTGTCTAAGTTCTGTCTGCACCAACTTACATTCACACAAACAAATCACCGTTTTTATCTGCAGGGAGCAGAGAAGAGTCTGATTCTGATAAAGTTACACAGAGAAGGAAAAGTTCAATAAACTACTTTTGATCTAACGGGAAATGAAACTAAAGCTGGAGCTTTTTAGAGCTGATTGATCTGAATCTGATCAGAACAGAGACCCCCCTCCCCCCCCCCCCTCCCGAATACACAAAGAAGCGGCGGGAAAATATCGCGGAAAACAAAGTATTTAATGTGTCCCACTCATTTGTACATGAAGCCAGAAAACACGGAGACAACAGAATAAAGTCTGACCTGAACATCGGTGCTATCAGAGCCTGCTGCTGGTCTACTGGAGTCCTCCGGGTCCTGGTTCTGCTCCATTCCGCTGTGTGCTGCCGGTCCTGGTCCTGGTTTCCGTTTGAAGAGGACTCTGTTGTGTTGCTGGGTGACTATATGCCCCGCCCCCCGTAGCTTCTCATTGGCTGAGCCATGAAACGCTGATCATCCAATCAGAGCAAGCTATTTCTATTTCATGGACTTTTAACTCTTTGGAGTTTGGGGCTATTTTGACACTATTTATGTCTATTTTTCCAGCACAACCTCACCTATATGACTTACTGGATCAACATTTTGAAAACACGCAAAAAACATACAAAACAACAAAACAAATAAAGAAACAAATAAAAACACAAAAAACACACAAACCCCCCCAACTTTGTTTTTAAAACGACATAAAAAGACACAAAAACACACCAAAAAATTACAATGATCAAATAAAACACACACAAAATAATTAAAAAATAAAGACATATAAAAAAACACATAAAAAACACAAAAAATACAAAAACACAAAAATTAAAAAAACATACAATAAATACTAAAAACACACATATAAATACACATAAAATACACAAAAATCACAAAAAACCTTGAACATAAAAGAATACATGAAATCAATATATATCAATAATAAAAGGCTGAATGCACACTGCAGAATTGGAAAATATCTACGAAAAAAATGGAAAATAACACTTTACACTTGGTCAAGGTGTTGTTGTTTTTTTACCATTGCTGAAAAAGGGTTGATGCATTAAATTGGACATGGAAACTTGTGGAAAAGCCAAAACTTTAGAGTTCAGCTGACAGCAGGGAAACATGCTGCTGAACGTTTTTAGGTTTAAAAAAAATCCTTCCATAGACTCCAGATTGTCCAGAATTCAGCTGCCAGACTTTTAACCACAACCAAGAAATATGATCACATCACTCCTGTTTTAGTGTCCTTACACTGGCTCCCAGTATGTTTTAGAATTGATTTTAAGATTTTACTGATTAATTTTAAGGCCCTTCATGGCCTCACTCCCTGCTACATATCTGACCTCTTAACACCTACACACCAGTCTGTACTTTGAGACCCTCAGAGGTCTCCTGACTGTTCCAGAGGCTGAAAACAAAGGGGGACAGAGTGTTGGCAGTCAGGGCCCCGAGGCTCTGGAACAACCCGAGGTTATAATAGTTTGGGATTTTTCATTACTTTTAGTTTTAATTTTGTTGTGATTTTTTGTTTTCAAATTCATTTAGTTTTAGTTAGTTTATAGAGTGAGGTTGCTAGTTTTATTTTAACTTTTATTAGTTTTAGTGTTAGTTTTAGTTTTTTTGTAGTGTGCTATGTGTTGGGTGGCAGATTCAAAGAGGTCATAATAAATGTTGCCTTTCTTTCCTTTGGCTTATCCATCTTAGCCCCAATAAAGTTATTAACTCTTACAGTTCTAGGTGTATTGAATTCAGGTTTGAGTATAGACATCACAGTCTAAATAAACATATTTACCAATGTGTTGCATGTTCTAATAGAAACACTGAATTGTGTATGAAAAAAGTTGACAAAGACGTAAACGAAGGACATTTTCACTATTATTTTAGTTAGTTTTGTAACCACACAATACAGTTTCAGTTAGTTATTGGGTTTTTTTAAACACTTGTTTTTTTTTTGTTTGTTTTTTTCAGTTTACGAAAATGTTTTTTCAACTCTAGTTTTCATTATTTCGTTAGTTGTCGTTAATTATAATAACCTTGGAACAACCTGCCTGAGGAAATCAGGTCGGCTGAGTCAGCGATCTCTTTTAAATCTCTTCTTAAAACAGACTTTTATCAGAGAGCCTTTCCTGGTTTGACCTGAACTTTACCTTCCCTTGAACTGTCTTTGAACTGCACAGAACTATGTCATTCTCTAACATTATCTTTGTTTTTTGTTTCATGTCTGTTTATAACTTGTGTTTGTAAAGAACTATGTAGAATGTGTTGTGAAAAGTTGTTGTTGTGATGATGAGGATGATGAGGATGATGATGATGATGTGATCATAGACATATATACATAGACTCCGCATTGAGTGCTGAAGCGTACGTCGACGTCGCCGCCATCTTGGATGTGGCAAAGTGCAGAAGCGGAGACAGCGAGAAGATGCCTCATTCATGTGCTGCATGGAAATGTACCAACAGATTTACAGTACAAACCCGATCGCATGGCCTTACCTTTCACAGGTAAGAATCAAAAAATACTTTTGATTGTATCTGGCTATTATAACGTCATTTTACGAACAGAATTTGCTGATTTTGGATAATACTATGAAGTCTCGCGCATAATACTAATAAGATAGATTACTTTACTTTATTCATCCCCGAAGGGAAATTCGGTTGTCACAGCAGTCCGGTATTCAAGTACAATAAAATACAATAGAATAAAATAAAATACTGAGGTAGCATTAATTAAAAACAACAATATAAAAAACACTGGATAGAACAAGGACACTTAAGAAGTTAAAAAAGCAGATCAGTTGGTAGGTTGGCAAGATGATGGTAATTATAATTATACTGATGATATGATGGCAGCAATGCTATAGTGACTAGACGGTATATAATTACAGTACAGTATATAATATAAAATATATGTAATAATAAATAGTAAAAATATAAAATAAAATAATTATGAATAAAATAGTATGATATATAATATATAGTATGATATATAATATATAAATATATAATAATAGTAATAGTAATAATAATAAATAAGGACGGAATAATAATAATAGTAGCATATTACAGTATATAGTAATAATAATAATAGTAATGTCAGCAACAGTACATATAATAATAATAATAATAATAATAATAATAATAAATACAAATAATAATAATAATAATAGTAACTTAATAGTAACTTGCACACACACACAGACTGCAATTGTATAGCTGTATAGATATGTATTCTCATCAATGCCCCCTGTGTAGATATACTGTATATATGTTCATTAATGTGAATATAAAAACGATTAATCAAATCAGTTAAATGTAAACGTTAGTGCTCTTTATTCAGAAAACCCTCATGTCACATCTACATTTCAGGATCTGGTTATTATAGACACAGATTAAATGTTAAATTTCAATATGTAATGTTGCTCCGCTGTTCGATCTGCCCTCTGTCTGCTCTGCTCTCTCTCTCTGTCTCTCTGTGTGTGTGCGGCGCTGACTCGCCCACTAGGCAGCCTCTTGGTAATTACGTCTCGCAAAGTTGTGTGCAAAGCGCCGGTCAATTTACGTGCACGTGTACTGGTCCTATGAAAAACATTGAACACCGGACATTCTCGTGAATTTATAAAACCCGGCCGGACGCCCCGGACAGGACGTAAAAAGTGGATATGTCCGGGCAAAAGAGGACGCTTGGTCACCCTAAACATAAGGAGTAAACATTTATAATCATCACTTTAAAAGTTACATACTTTGTTTTTGGTGCCTATTTGTTTCCCAGATATATTAGTGTGTGTGTGTGAATGGGTGAATAAGAGGCATTAACTTAAAGCACTTTGTAGAAAGGCGCTTTATGAAGTTCAGTCCGTTTCCTTTCATTAGTTTACAGGCAGATCTGCCACATCCAATATGGCGGACGCGCTGACCAACGGACCAACCTGCTCAATGCGGAGTCTATGTATATATGTCTATGGATGTGATGATGATGATGATGATGATGATGATGATGTTGATGATGATGTTGATGATGATGATGTTGATGATGATGATGTGATGATGATGATGATGATGATGATGATGATGTTGATGATGATGATGATGATGATGATGTGATGATGATGATGATGATGATGATGATGATGATGATGATGATGATCATGATGAGATGATGATGATGTGATGATGATGATGATGATGATGATGATGTGATGATGATGATGATGATGATGATGATGATGATGATGATGATGATGATGATGATGAGATGATGTGATGATGATGATGATGATGATGATGGATACATACATCATAGTAGAACCCTTAAAGCTCACCAATGCATTCACAGAACGTCTCATTGAGCGTTTTTAGAGCCAAGCTAGTTATTTCTTCATGCCTCCTCTTCATGTGCTGTGTTGTTATATTCTGAGCTTCTCTCTGAAACTAAAGACTGACAGCAGTAACTGAGTCTGACTGAGGTGGTTTGATCCAGTGAGGAGGAAGAGGAGATGAATAAACAGAGACACAAAAACACTCCAGAGTTCAAACTCTCACTGAACAAACCTTTATTCTTTAGACATTCTGACAAAATCAAAATATTATTGTAAGCATGATTTGATTTAATTCTGTTTTTTATTCAAGTAAAGGTGATTGTTGCTGTTGAACCTGCATCCTGTCAGAGTTGTTGCTTTAATAATCTTCTTTTTTATATTCTCATTAAATGTTTGCAGACAAAGAGAAGCTTTGACTCTTCGTTTCAAACTGTTAATCCTTTAATCAGTGTTTGTTGTCCTGTTGTTATTGTCCTTCTCACCATCAACATGATTATTATTATTAATTATCTGACACCAGTAAGATAATAAATAACATTGAAGCCCACACAGCCTGTAATCAGTGGTGGAATGTAACTTATTACATTTACTCAAGAACTGTACTTCACTACAATATTAAGGTAGTTTTACTTTACTTGAATATTTCCTTTATATGTCACTTTATACTTGTAATCCACTACATTTTAAATTCAACGATAGTTACTTTCGCGGTTGATATTTAACATGAAAAAAATCAATTCAATGTGTTGATTTGTATTTGGTTTCCTGTCATTTTAATCTATATCTAGAAATATAAATGAACTCTGTAACTTCAGTACTTTTGAGTTAAATTCTCCACGTCAGCAGTGTTTGCATTACTGCTGGAAAACCTGTTTATATGTCTGGATCGATACAGATGTTCACATCTGCACTGGCTAACCAAACATGGATCAACACTTGGAGGGACAAAGTGCGTCTCTCTGCAAATAGACATGAGACATAAATATATATAACCTGTTGATACATATTAAAGCATAATATGGCAAGAAATGACAGAAAAACTCCATTTTATGGGATGTCAAAATTCGGGGAAGATAAATAATGAATACTATAGCATGTCGTATTCTGTCAAAAGTGTTCGAATTTTAAAATTCCTAAAAATGACTTCATTATAGTCTGTTGATACATATTAGGGTATAGTTTGCACAGAAATGCCAGAAAATGGTATATAATGGGACGTCCAGAAATTGCACAAAAACACAAAAGTCATACCTATTTTGGTCAAAAGTGGTTAAATTTTAAAATGCCTAAAAATGTATTTGTGGCTTTTTCATGAATGACAAAAAAACAGCATATTTTGGGATGTAAAAAATATGAAAAAATAATAATTTATAGTAAGATGAAAAAATATAAAATTACTTTTTGGTGAAGATAGAGAACATGTTTTACACATATTGTCACAACAGCCACATGTTACACTGCTGCATTCAGAGAAACACACACTAGTGAAGGATAGGGTCATTTAGCTTAGCTTAGCTGTAACTGTGTTAAAACTATGAACTGTTAAAACTTCAGTGACTTTGCAGAAGAGCTGTTCAACAAACATTTAAGGCTCCCTTCCTCTATTGAGCTGCAGGTCAAGAGAGCACATCGTGTCCTCATACTGAACCTTTCCACTAAACCAGTCAGAACTAGATCAGGGTTCAGCTGTTTCACTAAATGAAATACGGTGGGTTCTGCTCATTTTCAAGAAGAAAATAAACATCTAAACAAATCAGGTTTATAGAGCGTCATGCTCCAAATATCACTGTGTGATTATTAAATTCAGTATATAGAAGCATTGTTTAGTGTCCAGACTGTGTTTTTTCAATGTATTCCATTAAATTAATGTGTTTTTAGATATATTTCTTGGCATGTTTGATCATTTCAGCCTATCCTTTCAGCTGCAAGATGATGGTGTGTGGCAGAGTTGGGAGAAAATTGATATAAAAACATAATTCAACGTGTTAATGAGACTTAATTTTATTTTTAACCGGTACATGAGGATATTGGTATAAAAACACACAAATAATGCTTTAGACATGCATGAGCTGCTGTTTCTTCTCCTCTCTTGGTTCATTAATTCAGGACAAAGAACAATTTGAGGGATGATGTGGTTTCCAGCTGGACATTTTCTGTTTAATTCAACTGTAAAAATGTTCAGTTCAGCATCAAAAGTTTCACATAAAACATTGAGCCTATCCCAAAGAGTTTCCTACCTGCGACAGTGAGGGAGTCACAGGAGGCTTTAAGAGAACAGACCAACACCAGGAACTTTAATCAGACAGCACAATGAGCAATCTGTTTTTATTGAAGGCTTAAAACAATCTTATGATGTGGATATTAAAAAGAAAAAAGGGTACGAATAATGCTCTAACAACTTTTATTTTTTCTAAAAAACTACCATCCAGAGAAAAAGTTTTCCTGCCTTAGTCACACCACTAGGGTTTCTCTCCAGTGTGAACCCGTTGGTGAGTTTTAAGGTTAGAACTCTGAGAAAAGGTTTTCCCACATTGGTCACACCAGTACGGCCTCTCTCCAGTGTGGATGCGTCGGTGGTATTCAAGGCTAACACTGTGAGAAAAAGTTTTTCCACATTGGTCACAGCTGTAAGGTTTCTCTCCAGTATGGATGCGTTGATGATTTTTCAGGCTCTGTAGTAGACTGAAAGCATTCCCACATTGGTCGCAGCTGTAAGGTTTCTCTCCAGTGTGGATGCGTTGATGAATTCTCAGGCTCTGTAGTCGACTGAAAGCATTCCCACATTGGTCACAGCCATAGGGTTTCTCTCCAGTGTGGATGCGTTGATGTTTTTTCAGGCTCTGTTTTTCATTGAAAGTCTTCCCACACTGGTCACAGCTGTAAGGTCTCTCTCCAGTATGGATGCGGAGATGAACCTTTAAATTTCCAGCTGTTTCAAAAAAACTACCACTCAGAGAAAAAGTTTTCCTGCCTTAGCCTCACCACTAGGGTTTCTCTCCAGTGTGAACCCGTTGGTGAGTTTTAAGGTGAGAACTCTGAGAAAAGGTTTTCCCACATTGGTCACACCAGTACGGCTTCTCTCCAGTGTGGATGCGTCGGTGGAATTCAAGGCTATTATTGTGAGAAAATTTTTTCCCACATTGGTCACACCAGTATGGCTTCTCTCCAGTGTGGATGCGTCGGTGGACTTCAAGGTTAGAACTGTGAGAAAAAGTTTTTCCACACTGGTCACAGCTGTAAGGTTTCTCTACAGTGTGGATGCGTCGATGACTTCTCAGGTTCTGTAGTTGACTGAAAGCATTCCCACACTGGTCACAGCCGTAGGGTTTCTCTCCAGTGTGGATGCGTTGATGACTTCTCAGGCTACCTAGTCGACTGAAAGCATTCCCACACTTGTCACAGCTGTAAGGTTTCTCTCCAGTGTGGATGCGTTGATGATCTCTCAAGCTCTGTATTTGACTGAAAGCATTCCCACATTGGTCACAGCTGTAAGTTTTCTCTCCAGTGTGGATGCGTTGATGACTTCTCAGGTTCTGTAGTCGACTGAAAGCATTCCCACAATGGTCACAGCTGTAGGGTTTCTCTCCAGTGTGGATGCGTTGATGATATCTCAGGTGGTGTTTCTGATTGAAAGTCTTCATACATTGGTCACAGCTGTAAGGTTTCTCTCCAGTGTGGATGTGGAGATGATTTCTCAGGTTCTGTAGTTGACTGAAAGCATTCCCACACTGGTGACAGCTGTAAGGTCTCTCTCCAGTATGGATGCGGAGATGAACCTTTAAACTTCCAGCTGTTGAGTAGGTTTTGTCACAGAGCTGACAGTGGTGCCGTTTGAGTCTCTCTCTTCCTTCCTGTTTCAACAGACAGACAGAAAGAGAGACACGGTGGTGAGATGCCATGGTGGAGTAAGTGATTCATAACCATAAATAATATTTAGAGCACGTCTGTACAACATAACCCTTAATGGTCAAGAGTGAACCTGCAGGGTTAGACTTCACACAGAAAATGTGTTTGTTATAGCAGTGGCAGAGTGAATTGTTGGCCATCGTCATCATCGTCTCAACTTCTGCTTTTTTCTCTTTCTCACTTCTAGAAATAAAACACCACTTTTGATGAGGTAATAACTAATTCCATACACTTATTCATTGATATAATTTGAAGCTGTATACTTTGAAATAGGAAGTTTATAAATAGCTTGGTCTGCATGAATGCTGCACCCATATTATATATGTGTGTGTGTATTTATTTTTTTTTGCCTGACCTACTGCTAACAGATTTCATAGTTTGATCTGAAGTATGTTCATTGTTGCGAAATAGTAGAAACATTTCTTTTGTTAATTATTTGCATTATTTGCTATCACTGGCTTGTTTCAATCATCTATCATGATGATATTCCATGAAAAGGGTTGCACTTTTTTACTTACTTAACAAGTCAACTGAGAACCACTGCCCTTGATTACCTGGACAAGTCCCAAAATACACTCCACACAAACAGGCACATACAGTAACAAAGGCTATGACACATCAATACAGGACATGACGCTGTATAGGTGAGAAGTGGTTAAAAAAGTTTTCCAAGGTATGTTTTTTAGACTGATGCAGACCTACATCATTGGAAGATATGACAATTATATAATGCTTTCTTTGATTGTTGTACAGTCTGCTGATTGATGATGCCTACATGATAATTTATGTAGCCTATAAAATAATCACTCACTTCTCTGCATTTTGCTGTTTTCAGGTTTCCGTTAATGACATAAACAATGATAAACCTATTTATTAATAGCAAAAAACACAATATGTCGCTGCAAGACATTGCAAAGACAGTTTTTATGTTCACTAAAGTTTTATTAAAATTTTAGATCAATCTTCAGTCAAATAGTCGTTTAGTAAATGTACAGCAGTAGGGACAAATACTCCATCCAGGCGCTGTTTCTACCGAGTATCCGAAATGCCGACTGTCCCTGAACTAACCACGATGACGTAGTGCACTCTAGGCAGAGCTTGGCGTGTGACGTACTGTCATGGGCGGGGCTTGACCGTCCAGCCAGTCAAGCCCCGCCTCCCGCCGCACACGTTAGTATTGAAGCCGGCCGCAGCCGTTAGTACTTGTTTTTATCTGCAGGGAGCAGAGAAGAGTCTGATTCTGATAAAGTTACACAGAGAAGGAGAAGCTCAATAAACTACTTTTGATTTGATGGAAAAAGAAACTAAAGCTGGAGCTTTTTAGAGCTGATTGATCTGAATCTGATCAGAACAGAGACCCCCCTCCCCCTCCCGAATACACAAAGAAGCGGCGGGAAAATATCGCGGAAAACAAAGTATTTAATGTGTCCCACTCATTTGTACATGAAGCCAGAAAACACGGAGACAACAGAATAAAGTCTGACCTGAACATCGGTGCTATCAGAGCCTGCTGCTGGTCTACTGGAGTCCTCCGGGTCCTGGTTCTGCTCCATTCCGCTGTGTGCTGCCGGTCCTGGTCCTGGTTTCCGTTTGAAGAGGACTCTGTTGTGTTGCAGGCTGACTCTATGCCCCGCCCCCCGCAGCTTCTCATTGGCTGAGCCATGAAACGCTGATCATCCAATCAGAGCAAACTATTTCTATTTAATGTTATTTTAACTCTTTGGAGTTTGGGGCTGTTTTCACACTATTTTTGGTAATTTTTTCAGCACAACCTCACCTATATGACCTGATCATTTTTTCATTTTGACTTACTGGATCAACATTTTGAAAACACACAAAAACACACACAAAAAAACTAATAAATACACCAAAAAAACTCACACAAATATACTTTTTTTTTCTTTTACAAAAGACATAAAAAGACAGAAAACACACCGAAAACATGTATGTTTTTGTTTTTTTTTTTACAAGAAAAACACAAAAAAATGAAAAAAAAAACATGTACAAAAACACACGTAAAAACACACAAAAATCACAAAAAAACCTTAAACATAAAAGAATACATGAAATCAATATATATATCAATAATAAAATGCTGAATGTACACTGCAGAAATTGGACATAGAAACTTGTGGAAAAGCCAAAACTTTAGAGTTCAGCTGACAGCAGGGAAACATGCTGCTGAACGTTTTTAGGTTCTGACGTCATGAAGAAGTCGTGCTCCGGCGCTTTTGGTGGATCCAGAGGGTTAACTCTTATGTGAAAGTGTTTCTACATTCCTTAATTATTAATATCATCATTATTATTACTGTATTTCGGGGCGTCCAGGTGGCTCACACTGGTAGATTGCTTACCATTAAGGCTGGGTCCTTGCTGCAGCGGAGCCGGGTTCGAATCCGGCCTGAGCTCCCTTTGCCGCATGTCTTCCCCTCTATCACCTGCTTTCTATCTATCACTTTCAATAAAAAAGCAAAAATGCCAAAAAAAATAATCTTGAAAAAATAAAAATTATTACTGTATTTCGAAACCTTTATTTCAATACTAATATAAAGCCTAATATAATATCCAAATATAATATATAATAATATCACCTTTGAAATATTTCTAAAATACGATCTATGCTAACTTTTAAAGACACAGAGACCATTTTACATGCTTTTATCTCATCACGCTTGGATTACTGCAACAGCCTTTTTACCTGCCTGAAGCAAAAATCCATTCATAGACTCCAGATTGTCCAGAATTCAGCTGTTTTAGTTTTAATTTGGTTGTGATTTTTTTGTTTTCAAATTCAGTTAGTTTTAGTTAGTTTATAGAGTTAGTTTGGTAGTTTTAGTTTAGTTTTTATTAGTTTTAGTGTTAGTTTTAGTTTTTTTGTAGTGTGCTATGTGTTTGGTACCAGATTCAAAGAGGTCATAATAAATTTTGCCTTTATTTCCTTTGGCTTATCCATCTTAGCCCCAGTAGAGTTATTAACTCTTGCAGTTCTGGGTGTATTGAATTTTGGTTTGAGTATAGACATCACAGTCTAAATAAACATATTTACCAATGTGTTGCATGTTCTAATAGAAACACTGAATTATGTATGAAAAAAGTTGACAAAGACGTAAACGAAGGACATTTTCAATGTAATTTAGTTACTTTTGTAACCACACAATAGATTTTCAGTAAGTGATTATGTTATTTTAAAACTCTTTGTTATAAAGAGTGAAGGATAGGGTCATTTAGCTTAGCTTAGCTGTAACTGTGTTAAAACTATTATTTGTTAAAACTTCAGTGACTTTGCAGAAGAGCTGTTCAACAAACATTTAAGGCTCCCTTCCTCTATTGAGCTGCAGGTCAAGAGAGCACATCGTGTCCTCATACTGAACCTTTCCACTAAACCAGTCAGAACTAGATCAGGGTTCAGCTGTTTCACTAAATGAAATACGGTGGGTTCTGCTCATTTTCTAGAAGAAAATAAACATCTAAAAAAAATCAGGCTTATAGAGATTCATGCTCCAAATGTCACTGTGTGATTGTTAAATTCAATATATAGAAGCATTTTTTAGTGTACAGACTGTTATTTCAATGTATTCCATTAAATTAATGTGTTTTTAGATATATTTCTTGGCATGTTTGATCATTTTGAAAGTTGATGATGATGGTGTGAAAAAGAGTTGGGAGAAAATTGATATGAAAACATAATTCAACGTGTTAATGAGGCTTAATTTTATTTTTAACCAGTACATGATGATATTGGTATAATACACAAAAATAATGCTTTAAACATGCATGAGATGCTGTTTCTTCTCCTCTCTTGGTTCATTAATTCAGGACAAAGAACAATTTGAGGGATGATGTGGTTTCCAGCTGGACATTTTCCTATTTAATTCAACTGTAAAAATGTTCAGTTCAGCATCAAAAGATTCACATAAAACATTGAGCCTATCCCAAAGAGTTTCCTACCTGTGACAGTGAGGGAGTCACAGGAGGCTTTAAGAGAACAGACCAACACCAGGAACTTTAATCAGACAGCACAATGAGCAAACTGTTTTTATTGAAGGCTTAAAACAATCTTATGATGTGGATATTAAAAAGAAAAAAGGCTACTAATAATGCTCTAACAACTTTTATTTTTTCTAAAAAACTACCACTCAGAGACAAAGTTTTCCTTCCTTTGTCTCACCACTAGGGTTTCTCTCCAGTGTGAACCCGTTGGTGAGTTTTAAGGTTAGAACTCTGAGAAAAGGTTTTCCCACATTGGTCACACCAGTACGGCTTCTCTCCAGTGTGAACCCGTTGGTGTCTTTTAAGGTGAGAACTCCGAGAAAAGGTTTTCCCACATTGGTCACACCAGTACGGCTTCTCTCCAGTGTGGATGCGTCGGTGGTATTCAAGGCTAACACTGTGAGAAAAAGTTTTTCCACATTGGTCACAGCTGTAAGGTTTCTCTCCAGTATGGATGCGTTGATGACTTGTCAGGCTGTTTAGTCGACTGAAAGCATTCCCACACTGGTCACAGCTGTAAGGTTTCTCTCCAGTATGGATGCGTTGATGATTTTTCAGGCTCTGTAGTAGACTGAAAGCATTCCCACATTGGTCGCAGCTGTATGGTCTCTCTCCAGTATGGATGCGTTGATGTATTCTCAGGTTCTGTATGTCATTGAAAGTATTCCCACACTGGTCACAGCTGTATGGTCTCTCTCCAGTATGGATACGTTGATGATATCTCAGGTTGTGTTTTTTATTGAAACCATTCCCACATTGGTCACAGCTGTAAGGTTTCTCTCCAGTATGGATGCGGAGATGAACCTTTAAACCTCCAGCTGTTGAGTAGGTTTTGTCACAGAGCTGACAGTGGTGCCGTTTGAGTCTCTCTCTTCCTTCCTGTTTCAACAGACAGACAGAAAGAAAGAGAGACACGGTGGTGAGATGCCATGGTGGAGTAAGCGATTTATAACCATAAATAATATTTAGAGCACGTCTGTACAACATAACCCTTAATGTTCAAGTGTGAACAGGTGTTACCACCTGCAGGGTTAGACTCCACACAGAAAATGTGTTTGTTATAGCAGTGGCAGAGTGAATTGTTGGCCATCGTCATCATCGTCTCAACTTCTGCTTTTTTCTCTTTCTCACTTCTAGGAATAAAACACCAATTTTAATGAGGTAATAACTAATTTCATACACTTATTCATTGATATAATTTAAAGCTGTATACTTTGAAATAGGAAGGGAAACCCTGTCGGCACAATGGTTACTTTCACGCACAGCCACAGAATAGAGACCGACCGCAACAAAATGATTCTGTTTTTTTCCCTCTCTAGGGGATTAAAAAAAACTGTAATGTCTGTAACATTAGCCTACGCACAGAAAACACCACATTCACATCAATAAATAAATAAATGTTTTACAATGAACCGGGCCAGTCGGCGCGGCCAAGAGCTCCAGGCTACTAGCTTCCACTAGTTAACGAGGACGACACCAGCTGCGGGGCGCTAAATCGTTAATACACGGGAAGTGTATCCTCAGTGGTAGCTGGAATCTGCACACGGGTTGTGCCAAATGAAGAAATTCCTCTCTGAGTATAAAGGGCAACTTAATTGATATGTAATTAATATATAACTGTTAGGATGATATGACACGGACAACTGCCACACTGACTTGTACCTGAGGACCTGACGGAGTTGTATACATAATAGTTTCCAATAATAGCATTCTAATCCATCACTTATATCATGTTAAATGCTTCACATGGAATTGAATGTTAATTGCCTGCTGCTTGTTTAACTTGTTTTTTTAGTGCTTACATTAATGCAGTTTGTGCTGGCAGATTGTCTTGTGATTTCTGAAAATGTCATCTTAAGTGAAAATTATCACTCTAACTTTCGGTAGAGACTCAGGTAGAATAAAGGAAACGACACACAAACAAAAGACGGCACATTTGACGTTGGAGTGTGTGAGGATCTGGAGTTGAGAATTAAAGACTACAAACACAAAGACAAAAACAAGAAACGACAACAGAAAAGGGATTTGGAACTGAAAATCCTAAAATTATTCAAAACAGAAGGTGTGCGTTACAGGAAAAATCTGAGAGAGGCCATAGTGGAATCTAAGAATAACACAAAACGGTTCTCATTCCCTTTTGCACAGAAAATAGACAGGTCACAGAACAGCAATGAAGTTGCAGGAACATATCCATCGCTGGCAGGCGTCATACATTTTGACAGACAATTTGGGTACAGCTTAGAGGAGCCGAATAACCAACAACCACGGGGTAATCAGTCAAGCAACAGAGATCAAACAAGCGACAACCACACACACAACAGCCCTAAAAGGTCAGCAGAGAGCCCAAATGCAACAGAACATTCTCCAGTCAGACGCGCAGACACAATGACATCAGACATTAATTTGGCCACAAACAGAGAGCAACCACAACGCAGTGAGACTACATTTACAACACAAACACGAGTGACACCAATGAGAAATCAGACCTGGCTGCCGAGTCATTGCAGCTCCACCAGACGCAGGGAACAAGTACAGACAAGGCCTATACTAGACTGTTTTACAGACAGGCGGGAGAGTATGGGGAAGCCAGGGAATCCATCACAATCATACTGGGGTGAATTAGATCCAACAAATGTGGATATAGAGAGACAGGTGAAGAGGACTACAATACAAGAGTTAGAGGAGGAGATAGATAAAACACATGGCGATGTGTGTGTGAGACAGGAAATGGATCAGGAAAGGGAGGAGCCAGCACAGCAGAGAGGACACAGAGCTGATAAATCAAAATATCGGCTGGTTCACCACCTGAGAGCTGTAAATGAGGCCATAGAGGATTGGCCAGTTGATGTACCAAACCCTCACACACTTTAGACTAATGTGCCGCCGTTGTAGAAAATCTTTCAAGAAAAACAACTGACGACCAGGTCGATTTGAATAGCAGCCTTGTGCGGGATTTATTTAGCAAGTATCAAAAAACAGATTCAGATGCCAAAGGTGTCAGACGAATCCAAAAGTCAGATCAACACTGAGAGACAACACCCAGTTTCTCTCTTTTTACTTTGCAGGTTGGTGTGTCATTGTTTCTGTGTCACTAAGGTCCAACGTCCTGTCATTTCCTGTTATGAAAAACACTTGATATAAGAGCACACTTGGGATTTCCCAAATCCGAGCTGTTCATATCTCAATCAAGCAGAAGTTTCCTGTAAAGAGACTGTGACTGTTGGTCAGATTTCTGTGTGTTTATCAAAACATATTTGATGCATATTTAAACTGCTATATGTCAGATATTTTAATACATCTTCAAATTAATTCTACGAAATATCCACCCTTTAATGGAGATATCCATTAGCAACATCTACAGAAGTTAATTTGGAAGATGTGTGTTTCTAAATAAACATGGGACCTCTAAGGAGATTTAAAAATTAAACAGGAAACATCAGGCAGGTTTGGCTAGTGAGTTTTTCCTTTTGGGTGTGGGGACTTTCCTGCAAGATATTGCTTTGTGGACAAATAGGAGTTTGATATCCTAGTATCTACATATACATTTTAAAAATGTACAACACATCAACAAAGTAAGACACTTTCTAATGGTTATGAGCAAACCTTCACCAAATACCTTGATTAATTATTATGAGGTACCCAAGTGGATTATAAACAGTGATAAATACTTCTGTATGTTCTGTTTGTAAGATGCGGCTCAGTGTACAGTTGGTGAAAACCTCATACAGGCTGTCATGTTTATGCATGCAAAATCACTAAAGGAAAAATAGCCAACATTTACACTGACTGGGCTTATGCACATGGTGTGTGTCATCTATTTGGAGCTGTGTGGAAACAAAGAGGAACAGCAGGAAATGGTGTATTGTGTGGGAGGGCAATTGGCCATCTGAGAGGAGATTCAGCTTGGGGAGGGGAGGTGTGCAACATCAAAGTCCTGAACACAGACAGAGGGTGGATGGTCCAACTTAACAGAAGAATAGTTCAATTAGGTCACACATATGCTTTAGAAACTAAAGCTACTGATGATGGTGGAAATCAGGTGAGAGAGATCCAATCCTAGTCGGCCCCTATATACATCAATGAGAACTTTAATCCAGGTACAACCCCGAGAGTAGATTACTGCCATTGGCTAACGACTCCCATGACAACACAAACAAATCAGAAACAGGAAATAACTGTCCCACCCAGTATAACAAAGGCAGCTTATTGGCAGTGGCCACCACGTCCAGTGACAAGGCCTCCACCACATAAGAAAAAGACACTAAAGACAACTATGGTAACTACAACAGAGGAAGATTTGGACTATTACGACACATATGATGACAACCCGGGATTAGAGCGGGTTTGGAATCAATACTCCCGTGGATCACAATAAATAAAAATGTTAACTGAATAAATGATGTGTATTACAACCAACAGAGATTCATTAATTACACAAGTGAAATTCTGAAGGCAATCGGTGAGCAGTTGCATGCAACCAGTATAATGGCAATATAGTGGCAAAACAGACAGGTGTTAGAATGGATATTAGCAGAAAAGGGAGGTGTCTGTAAAAGGTTTGGTAAATACTGTTGCACATTTATTCCTAATAACACAGCACCTGATGGATCTTTTACTAAAGCCATGGAAAAATTACAAAATCTAACCACAGAAGTAAATGAGAATGCTGCTCAGGGTGGCCTGTCTCTGGACTGGCTGGACCAACATTTAGGAAAAATTGGAGCCATATTGGCTAAAACAGCAATCATGACTGTAATAGTTCTAATTGTGATTCTCTTTCTGTTGTGTTGCATCACACCTATCCTGAGGAGTTATGGCCTGGGACTGCTGGAGAGCCAGACACTGTTCTTATCTTATGTATCTTATCTAAGGTTCATATTCCATATTATAAGAAAAACTATAAATATTCATATATACACAGATAAACAGATACTGCTTAACATATTCTCACACATATACACATCATATGATTTTTGCTCAATTATCCTTGTGTTTGTTTTCCATATACACTGGTTCACATATAAGCATAGAAACACACATTTACATCTTCATGTGATTTTACCTTTGTGATGGTTTTCAGTTATCTTTGCATTTGTTTTTTAGTTGCAAGTGTGTTTGTCCGAAGTATAGCTTTTGTGTTAAAGCAACATCATCATAAGTCTAATATAAAAGTATCATCATTAGTATAATCAGTCAGCATTTTTTCAGAAATTTTCATTTTTGTGTTCATTATACTGCTGGAGTAGTGTTGAATCATTAATTAACCACACAAATATAGAGAATATGTAATCAGTTAGGCATGTAAAGATATCATATTCATTTTCCGTGTCTTACCATGTTAGAAAATACACATATCATGTTTGTTGTCTTACCATGTTAAAAAAAAACAGATATCATGTTTGTTGTTTTAAACCATAGCAGTAGATTACACACGTATATATTCTGTTTGTCCTCATAGGAAGAGATAAATAGTAGCAGGAGTTGTATAACCAGGTAACATGTATCATCCATGATATGTATTGATGATGATGATTGATTTGTGATATACTCTGAATGTAAACATATAATGGTCAGTTATCAGGCTCAGTGATTGTGAGGTGATTGCACACTGTGGGACATAACAGGGAATTACAGGACATTGAACTTTAGCTACACAGAAAAAATGACGCACGAACCTTCAAACTAAAAAGAGAAACACAGGGTGTTGTCTCTCTCAGTGTTGTTCTGCTCTTTGGATTTCTCTGTCACCTTTGGCATCTGTATCTGGTTTTGATACATGAAATAAATCCCGCACAAGGCTGCAATTCTAATCTTCCTGGTCGTCAAGTGATTTTCTTTAAAGATTTTCTACGACATAAGCCTCATTGTTCTCTGTGAGGATTCTCCTGAGGACTCATGAAACAACAACAGAGTCTCATCAGGATGAAACCAGGAAACACTAAATACTCAAAGATTGTTTCAGCATCAAGAAGAAACCTGCAGTTAAATAAATAATAAATAATAATTAAATAAAGTCTGACCTGAACATCGGTGCTATCAGAGCCTGCTGCTGGTCTACTGGAGTCCTCCGGGTCCTGGTTCTGCTCCATTCCGCTGTGTGCTGCCGGTCCTGGTCCTGGTTTCCGTTTGAAGAGGACTCTGTTGTGTTGCAGGCTGACTCTATGCCCCGCCCCCCGCAGCTTCTCATTGGCTGAGCCATGAACGCTGATCATCCAATCAGAGCAAACTATTTCTATTTCAAGTTTTTTTAAAACCCTTTGGAGAGTTTGGGGCTGTTTTGAGACTATTTTCGGCTGTTTTTTTCAGCACAACCTCACCTATATGACCTGATCATTTTTTCATTTTGACTTACTGGATCAACATTTTGAAAACACACAAAAAACACACAAAAAACAAATAAAAACACTAAAAAACACACCGAAAACACATTTTCTTTTTATTTTATTTTTTTTACAAAAAACACATAAAACACACAAAAAAATGTAAAAAAAAAAATTAAAAAAAAATTAAAAAATATAAAACACATGAAAACACAAATTAAAAAAACGCACAAAAATACACAAAAAAAAATCACAAAAAAACTTAAAATATTACATGAAATCAATATATATCAATAATAAAATACTGAATGCACACTGCAGAATTTGAAAATACCCACAAATTAGGGAAAATAACACTTTACACTTGGTCGAGGTGTTTTTTTAATTTTTTTACCATTGCTGAAAAAGGGTTGATGCATTAAATTGGACATGGAAACTTGTGGAAAAGCCAAAACTTTAGAGAAAAGCTTTAGTTTTAGTTTTTCTGTAATGGATACATTGTGGCTTTAATTCCTTTGGCTTATCCATCTTAGCCCCAATAAAGTTATTAAATCTTACAGTTCTAGGTGTATTGAATTTTGGTTTGAATATATACATCCCAGTCTCAATAAACATATTTACCAATGTGTTCCATGTTCTAATAGAAACACTGAATTATGTACGAAAAAAGTTGACAAAGATGTTAATGAAGGACATTGTCACTATAATTTTAGTTAGTTTTGTAACCACACAAGACAGTTTCTGTTAGTTATTAAACATTTTTTAGGGTTTCTAGAGCTTCATGCCTCAGATGTCACTGTGTGATTATCAAATTCAATATATAGAAGCATTATTTAGTGTGCAGAGTGTTTTTTCAATGTATTCCATTAAATTAATGTGTTTTTAGATGTATTTTTATTGCATGTTTGATAATTTTAGCCTATTCTTTCAGCTGCAAGATGATGGTGAGAAACAGAGTTGGGAGAAAATTGATATAAAAACATCATTCAACGTGCTAATGAGACTTAATTTTATTTTTAATCAGTACATGATGATATTGGTATAAAAACACACAAACAATGCTTTAGACATGCATGAGTTGGTGTTTCATCTCCTCTCTTGGTTCATTAATTCAGGACAAAGAACAATTTGAGGGATGATGTGGTTTCCAGCTGGGCATTTTCCGTTTAATTCAACTGTTAAAATGTTCAGTTTAGCATCAAAAGTTTCACATAAAACATTGAGCCTATCCCAAAGAGTTTCCTACCTGTGACAGTGAGGGAGTCGCAGGAGGCTTTAAGAGAACAGACCAACACCAGGAACTTTAATCCGATTGCACAATGAGCAATCTGTTTTTATTGAAGGCATAAGACAATCTTATGATGTAGATATTAAAAAGAAAAAAGGCTACTAATAATGCTCTAACAACTTTTATTTTTTCTAAAAAAATACCACTCAGAGAAAATTTTTTCCTGCCTTCGTCTCACCACTAGGGTTTCTCTCCAGTGTGAACCCATTGATGAGTTTTAAGGTTAGAACTCTGAGAAAAGGTTTTCCCACATTGGTCACACCAGTACGGCTTCTCTCCAGTGTGGATGCGTCGGTGGTATTCAAGGCTGTTACTGTGAGAAAAAGTTTTTCCACATTGGTCACAGCTGTAAGGTTTCTCTCCAGTATGGATGCGTTGATGACTTCTCAGGCTGTTTAGTCGACTGAAAGCATTCCCACACTGGTCACAGCTGTGAGGTTTCTCTCCAGTATGGATGCGGTGATGTTGTCTTAGGCCTTGTAAGCAGGAGAAAGTCTTCCCACATTGGTCACAGCTGTGAGGTTTCTCTCCGGTATGGATGCGTTGATGATCTCTCAGGCTCTGTAGTAGACTGAAAGCATGCCCACATTGGTCACAGCTGTAAGGTTTCTCTCCAGTGTGGATGCGTTGATGTTTTCTCAGGCTCTGTTTTTCATTAAAAGTCTTCCCACATTGGTCACAGCTGTAAGGTCTCTCTCCAGTATGGATGCGGAGATGAACCTTTAAACCTCCAGCTGTTGAGTAGGTTTTGTCACAGAGCTGACAGTGGTGCCGTTTGAGTCTCTCTCTTCCTTCCTGTTTCAACAGACAGACAGAAAGAGAGACACGGTGGTGAGATGCCATGGTGGAGTAAGTGATTTATAACCATAAATAATATTTAGAGCATGTCTGTACAACATAACCCTTAATGTTCAAGTGTGAACAGGTGTTACCACCTGCAGGGTTAGACTCCACACAGAAAATGTGTTTGTTATAGCAGTGGCAGAGTGAATTGTTGGCCATCATCATCATCGTCTCAACTTCTGCTTTTTGCTCTTTCTCCCTTCTAGAAATAAAACACGACTTTTGATGAGGTAATAACTAATTCCATATACTTATTCATTGATATAATTTGAAGCTGTATACTTTGAAATAGGAAGGGAAACCCTGTCGGCACAATGGTTACCTTCAAGTCAGTAGAGCCTGGTTAATATCCATAAATATGTATATATATATATATATATATATATATATATATATATATATATATATATATATATATATATATTATGGCATGCCGTTCAGGAAATTAATCTTTGAATATATTGAATGAATTCCTGAATATATGGAATGAAACTTTGAATATATTGAATGAATTCTTGAATATATGGAATGAACCTTGAATATATATAATGAATTCTTGAATATATGGAATGAAACTTTGAATATATTGAATGAATTCTTGAATATATGGAATGAACCTTGAATATATGGAAAGAACCTTGAATATATGGAATGAAACTTTGAATATATTGAATGAACCTTGAATATATGGAATGAACCTTGAATATATGGTATGAACCTTGATTATATGGAATGAAACTTGAATATATGGAATGAAACTTTGAATATATTGAATGAATTCTCGAATATATGGAATGAACCTTGAATATATATAATGAAACTTGACTGACGTCATCAAGGCACTGCCATCTTGTATTTTGCTGCCGCAATAAGTGAGCATGAGTCAGTCTGGGAACCTTGTGGCAGCAACACTGACCAATGAGGACATTATCAACTTATTGTCAAGTGCTTGTATGGGCCACAATCCTCCCGATAGTACCCGTGCCCAATACAGTTCTCCTGACGAAGAAGTTCGCTCCCTTTTTAATCTTTTTAATTAGTTCCTCACTCATTAATATGACGGCGGACAGACGGGAAAATAAAAGTCCCGTCAAAATAAAAGTAGCGTGCTAACTTATTATCAAGCACAATAAAGAAAAGAAAAAAACACTTATCATCATGCACTAGTATAGGCTATTCTCTTTGTACACCCAGGCATGGTTCACATTTATTTTAGTCAGTCAGTTTAGTCATACATAATTATTATTGATTATTAATTATAATCATAACTAATGCCATGGAAGCTATCGCTATTTTTTTTCAATATAAATGAAGTAGGACATCAAAAGCAGCTGCATCATAATGAATCCCTGGAATATGGGGGAAGCTTGCTCGCGATCGCAGCTCCTTTGATGAGAAGGTACACAGAGCACAAAGCTCAGAGCCGGACAATAACCGGACAATAAGACCAGTTAACTCCGACCGGGGCAAAAGGTTTTGTTGAGCCGGAACATGAACACAGAGCCTGGTTGAGTCTCCTCCGATCAACTTTTTATGTAATAACTGTGCCAGCCTGTGGCTAAACATCAGCACTGAAGCGATAACTTCACAAATTCTCATTTTCAATTAATATTAACAGTAACACTATTATTATGATTTGAAGCCGTGTCAGTTTTGACTGTGCGTGATGGGGACCTCTGATTGTGACTTTATAGATGCTCTTTATTTAGGCAGGGAACGTAATTCAAGTGGAAGTTTATTTTAATCAAGTGAAACTATAAGAGCTGGTTCTTTGGGAGAACGTGATACATAATTAGGCTATTATTATTTTAGTGTGTGAATGCACATTGTGCTAGTGACAATGTGTTGCCATGGTGATTAGATAAAAGTAATTCAAGTAAAAGTACTTCAGAAGCGATCAGCAGCACCGGCGACCCGTTGCTCTGTATAATATGTGGTCAGATAGCTTTCCCAAACGTCAGGCTCACCCGCCGCCTATTGCTTTAATTAAATGATATGACAATGTTCTGAGTGTGCTTTAGCCTATCTAATCAAAGGGAATCTTTTGATGTCCTACTTCATTTATATTGAAAAAAAAGTTAAGTAAACAAACTCTTTCATAGCGATAGCTTCCATGGCATTAGTTATGATTATAACTAATAATCAAATGTATATTATTTATTTAAATGTCTCTATATTACTTTATGATGTCCCTGGAAAGTGGCTTTTATGAACACTTTCACGTGTTCATATAAAATATAATATCATATATATAAGAAATATCTGCTATAAATATCTGTTTATTAGTAACACTTTATTTTGAAATTCACATTTCTGGTAGGCAAGCAGCGTTTTAACGTCGGCTAAATTACTGCTGCCTTACAATGGACAACATGCATCAGCGCAATGCATTGTGGGAGCAGTGAGCCTCATTGTTCTCTGTGAGGATTCTCCTGAGGACTCATGAAACAACAACAGAGTCTCATCAGGATGAAACCAGGAAACACTAAATACTCAAAGATTGTTTCAGCATCAAGAAGAAACCTGCAGCGGTTCAAACTGATGATCTTACTCTTTATGGTTTCATTAATATTCACACATGTTCAGGGCCGCCCCTACCTACACGCAGAACATGCACAGTGCGTAGGGCCCCGCGATCCAATAGGGGCCCCGTTTTACACAAAGGCTGCGCATATGCTCAGCCCTGCGGCGCTACTAGATCAGCTGTCAGCGCGAGGCAGGAGAACAGAGAGAAGAGACCTTTTTCTTTGTAATCTGACACCACACGCGCCGTCACTGCAATGATTGACAGCATTCGATCTGACCAATCACTGGTCAGATGCACTGAGTCAGGAACAAGCAAGAGGGAAAAAAAGCAAAACAAGAGGAAACTCGTGCTTCTCTCGAAGGTGGGTATTTGTTGAAGTTAGCAGCACTAGTAAACATCTAAAACTTTGTGGCATAAGCAGCACTAAAGCTCCATGTACAGCTGCTGCTGCTACTCCAGAGGTAGGAGGAGAGATGTTAGCCTCCAGTCCATTCAGCTAGAGTCTAGATGTGACTGTGGTCTGGAGATGAAAGTCATTTTCCAGCGGCCCTTACCATTTATTAAATGTCTTGTTGACACCTTTGTCTGCATATACATTCACCTCTGTTGTAAGGCAGTTGTAAATGTATCAGTTGTTGGTCGTATTTTCGGCTAAAGTTTATAATCTATTTCATCACCACACAAGGATTTGGCTAATGTTATTGTAATGGATGTAAAATGTCGCCATCTGTTGGTGAATTTAATCTATGACAGGCAGCTTTGGAGGAGATATTAGAGATAAATATTGATAGAAATGAGTGTATTTGATACATCTGTTTGGTGCTGAATTAGTATGTTTTATTAGGATTGTAGTTGTAGCCTATATAATAATAATAATGATGATGATAATAATGACAATAATAGTAATAATAGATAGCAATAGCAATATTTTTTCAATTAATATTAGTATAAGTATAGAAGTAGTAGTACTGCCAGTATTAGTGGTTGTAGTTTGCATTATAATCGATTATAGTAGATACTACTAATATAGTATACATATTAGTATTAGCAAGAAGGTTTAAGTGGCCTGGCTATCATAAGCACCAACTCAGAATTGGCACAGCAGCTGTCATATGACGACCTCATTGATGACTTTGCATCCAGAAAATGCAGACGTGTGCATCTGTAAAAGGCACACATGCTTGTGTTGCACTCTTTCAGTGCCTGAAGGACTCAAGGGTCTGACTGTTAGTTTTTTGTAGACACAAGTTGAAGTTACTGTTCATTTTTAATTCTTTGTTGGTTGTTTTAGGGCCCCATTTTGGTCAGGGGCAGCCCTGCACATGTATGTGTCTAAGTTCTGTCTGCACCAACTTACATTCACACAAACAAATCACCGTTTTTATCTGCAGGGAGCAGAGAAGAGTCTGATTCTGATAAAGTTACACAGAGAAGGAAAAGCTCAATAAACTACTTTTGATTTAACGGGAAAAGAAACTAAAGCTGGAGCTTTTTAGAGATGATTGATCTGAATCTGATCAGAACAGAGACCCCCCCCCCCCCCCCCCCCAATACACAAAGAAGCGGTGGGAAAATATGCGGAAAACAAAGTATTTAATGTGTCCCACTCATTTGTACATGAAGCCAGAAAACACGGAGACAACAGAATAAAGTCTGACCTGAACATCGGTGCTATCAGAGCCTGCTGCTGGTCTACTGGAGTCCTCCGGGTCCTGGTTCTGCTCCATTCCGCTGTGTGCTGCCGGTCCTGGTCCTGGTCCTGGTTTCCGTTTGAAGAGGACTCTGTTGTGTTGCTGGGTGACTCTATGCCCCGCCCCCCGTAGCTTTTCATTGGCTGAGCCATGAAACGCTGATCATCCAATCAGAGCAAGCTATTTCTATTTCATGGACTTTTAACTCTTTGGAGTTTGGGGCTATTTTGACATTATTTATGTCTATTTTTTCAGCACAACCTCACCTATATGACTTACTGGATCAACATTTTGAAAACACGCAAAAAACATACAAAATAAACAAAACAAATGAAGAAACAAATAAAAACACAAAAAACACACAAACCCCCCCAACTCTTTTTTTTAAAACGACATAAAAAGACACAAAAAGACACCAAAAAATTACAATAAACAAATAAAACACACACAGAAAATTGAAAAAAAATACACAAAAATCACAAAAAAACCTGAAACATTAAAGATCACATGAAATCAATATATATCACACTGCAGAATTTGAAAATTGTTTTTTTTTAAAAAGGGAAAATAACAATTTACACTTACATTTACATTTAGTCATTTAGCAGACGCTTTTATCCAAAGCGACTTACAGGAAGAATAAGACTTGGTTGTTGTTGGTTTTTTTGGGGTTTTTTTTACCATTGCTGAAAAAGGGTTGATGCATTAAATTGGACATGGAAACTTGTGGAAAAGCCAAAACTTTAGAGTTCAGCTGACAGCAGGGAAACATGCTGCTGAACGTTTTTAGGTTTAAAAAAAATCCTTCCATAGACTCCAGATTGTCCAGAATTCAGCTGCCAGACTTTTAACCACAACCAAGAAATATGATCACATCACTCCTGTTTTAGTGTCCTTACACTGGCTCCCAGTATGTTTTAGAATTGATTTTAAGATTTGACTGATTACTTTTAAGGCCCTTCATGGCCTCACTCCCTGCTACATATCTGACCTCTTAACACCTACACACCAGTCTGTACTTTGAGACCCTCAGAGGTCTCCTGACTGTTCCAGAGGCTGAAAACAAAGGGGGACAGAGTGTTGGCAGTCAGGGCCCCGAGGCTCTGGAACAACCCGAGGTTATAATAGTTTGGGATTTTTCATTACTTTTAGTTTTAATTTTGTTGTGATTTTTTGTTTTCAAATTCAGTTCGTTTTAGTTAGTTTATAGAGTGAGGTTGCTAGTTTTAGTTTAGTTTTTATTAGTTTTAGTTTTTTTGTAGTGTGCTATGTGTTGGGTGCCAGATTCAAAGAGGTCATAATAAATGTTGCCTTTCTTTCCTTTGGTTTATCCATCTTAGCCCCAATAAAGTTATTAACTCTTACAGTTCTAGGTGTATTGAATTCAGGTTTGAGTATAGACATCACAATCTAAATAAACATATTTAGCAATGTGTTGCATGTTCTAATAGAAACACAGAGAAGGAAAAGCTCAATAAACTACTTTTGATTTAACGGGAAAATAAACTAAAGCTGGAGCTTTTTAGAGCTGATTGATCTGAATCTGATCAGAACAGAGACCCCCCTCCCCCTCCCGAATACACAAAGAAGCGGTGGGAAAATATTGCGGAAAACAAATTATTTAATTAGTCCCACTCATTTGTACATGAAGCCAGAAAACACGGAGACAACAGAATAAAGTCTGACCTGAACATCGGTGCTATCAGAGCCTGCTGCTTGGATTTTTCATTACTTTTAGTTTTAATTTTGTTGTGATTTTTTGTTTTCAAATTCAGTTAGTTTTAGTTAGTTTATAGAGTGAGGTTGCTAGTTTTAATTTAGTTTTTCTAATAGAAACACTGAATTATGTATGAAATTGTATTGTATGTAACCATACAATACAGTTTCAGTTAGTTATTGATTTTTTTTAAACTCTTTTTTTTTTTTTTTTTTTTCAGTTTACGAAAATGTTTTTTCAACTCTACTTTTCATTATTTCGTTAGTTGTCGTTAACTATAATAACCTTGGAACAACCTGCCTGAGGAAATCAGGTCGGCTGAGTCAGTGATCTCTTTTAAATCTCTTCTTAAAACAGACTTTTATCAGAGAGCCTTTCCTGGTTTGACCTGAACTTTACCTTCCCTTCAACTGTCTTTGAACTGCACAGAACTATGTCATTCTCTAACATTATCTTTGTTTTTTGTTTCATGTCTGTTTATAACTTGTGTTTGTAAAGAACGATGATGATGATGATGATGATGATGATGATGATGATGTGATGTTGATGATGGTGATGATGATGATGATGTGGTGATGATGATGATGATGATGATGATGATGATGATGTGATGATGATGATGATGATAATGATGATGATGTGATGTTGATGATGATGATGATGATGATGATGATGATGTGGTGATGATGATGATGATGATGATGATGTGATGATGATGATGATGTGATGTTGATGATGATGATGATGTGATGATGATGATGATGTGATGATGATGATGATGATGTGATGATGTGATGATGATGATGATGATGATGATGATGATCATGATGATGTGATGTTGATGATGATGATGATGATGATGATGATGATGATGTGATGATGATGATGATGATGATGTTGATGATGATGATGATGATGATGATCATGATGATGATGATGATGATGTGATGTTGATGATGATGATGATGATGATGATGATGATGATGTGATGATGATGATGATGATGATGATGATGTGATGATGATGTGATGATGTGATGTTGATGATGATGATGATGATGATGATGATGATGATGATGATGTGATGATGATGATGATGATGATGATGATGATGATGATGATGATGGATACATACATCATAGTAGAACCCTTAAAGCTCATTCACAGAACGTCTCATTGAGCGTTTTTAGAGCCAAGCTAGTTATTTCTTCATGCCTCCTCTTCATGTGCTGTGTTGTTATATTCTGAGCTTCTCTCTGAAACTAAAGACTGACAGCAGTAACTGAGTCTGACTGAGGTGGTTTGATCCAGTGAGGAGGAAGAGGAGATGAATAAACAGAGACACAAAAACACTCCAGAGTTCAAACTCACACTGAACAAACCTTTATTCTTTAGACATTCTGACAAAATCAAAATATTATTGTAAGCATGATTTGATTTAATTCTGTTTTTTTTTCAAGTAAAGGTGATTGTTGCTGTTGAACCTGCATCCTGTCAGAGTTGTTGCTTTAATAATCTTCTTTTTTATATTCTCATTAAATGTTTGCAGACAAAGAGAAGCTTTGACTCGTCGTTTCAAACTGTTAATCCTTTAATCAGTGTTTGTTGTCCTGTTGTTATTGTCCTTCTCAGCATCAACATGATTATTATTATTAATTATCTGACACCAGTAAGATAATAAATAACATTAAAGCCCACACAGCCTGTAATCAGTGGTGGAATGTAACTTATTACATTTACTCAAGAACTGTACTTCACTACAATATTAAGGTAGTTTTACTTTACTTGAATATTTCCTTTATATGTCACTTTATACTTGTAATCCAATACATTTTAAATTCAACACAAGTTACTTTCGCGGTTGATATTTAACATGAAAAAAATCAATTCAATGTGTTGATTTGTATTTGGTTTCCTGTAATTTTATTCTATATATAGAAATATATATGAACTCTGTAACTTCAGTACTTTTGAGTGAAATTCTCCACGTCAGCAGTGTTTGCATTACTGCTGGAAAACCTGTTTATATGTCTGGATCGATACAGATGTTCACATCTGCACTGGCTAACCAAACATGGATCAACACTTGGAGGGACAAAGTGCGTCTCTCTGCAATAGATATGAGACATAAATATATATAACCTGTTGATACATATTAAAGCATAATATGGCAAGAAATGACAGAGAAACTCCATTTTATGGGATGTCAAAATTCGGGGAAGAAAAATAATGAATACTATAGCATGTCGTAATCTGTCATAAGAAGTCAAATTTTAAAATGCCAAAAAATGATTTTATTATAGTCTGTTGATTCATATTAGGCTATACTTTGCACAGAAATGACAGAAAATGGGATGTCTAGAAATTGCACAAAAACAAAAAAGTCATACCATTTTTGTCAAAAATGGTAAAAATTTAAAATGCCTAAAAATTCTAAAAATGTCTTTATTAAAGTCTGTTGATACATGTAGTAGGGTCTCTTTTTCATAACTGACGAAAAAAACACCATATTTTGAGATGTACAAAATTTGACAAAAATAATCATTCATAGTAAGTGGAAAATATATAAATTGACTTTTTTGTGAAGACAGAGAACATGTTTTACACATATTGTCACAACAGCCACATGTTACACTGGTGCATTCAGAGAAACACACACTAGTGAAGGATAGGGTCATTTAGCTTAGCTTAGCTGTAACTGTGTTACAATTATTATTTGTTAAAACTTCAGTGACTTTGCAGAAGAGCTGTTCAACAAACATTTAAGGCTCCCTTCCTCTATTGAGCTGCAGGTCAAGAGAGCACATCGTGTCCTCATACTGAACCTTTCCACTAAACCAGTCAGAACTAGATCAGGGTTCAGCTGTTTCACTAAATGAAATACGGTGGGTTCTGCTCATTTTCTAGGAGAAAATAAACATCTAAAAAAATCAGGCTTATAGAGCT
This sequence comes from Centropristis striata, assembly GCF_030273125.1. Lineage (NCBI taxonomy): Eukaryota > Metazoa > Chordata > Actinopteri > Perciformes > Serranidae > Centropristis > Centropristis striata. Next base: position 2,481,779 of record NC_081533.1, on the reverse strand, counting down.
TCATGCTCCAAATGTCACTGTGTGATTATTAAATTCAATATATAGAAGCATTATTTAGTGTGCAGACTGTTTTTTCATAGCCTGGCTAACACCAGACTAATCTCAAATGAGATCAAAGCGTCTGTAGGTAGCTCTTAGCCAATCAGATCAGTTATACCAGATGACGTAGTAGAGCAACAGAAATTGATGTTTGTTGTGTGTGTGTCTGTAAGAGAGTGTTGTTTGCTGCTTTGCTTCTCCAGTTCTCGCTTTCTGCAAGATTATTTATTTTCACGCTTTATTCCCCCTCATGTCATTCAGCCACACACATCCACTGATTTTATGGGCAACAAACAAGCTGCTGCGGGTCTCTGGGGGCTCCGCTGTCCCCCGGCTCGTAGCGAGATCACCGGCGTTACGGTAGCGGGGCTATTAGCCGCTAGCGGTGCTAATAGCCCCGCTACCGTAACGCCGATGATCTCGCTACGAGCCGCTGAGAGACCTTTCGCCTTTCAACTTTCGCTCTAAACTATTTAAAACACCATCTACAGCTAAAGAGAGTTTCGCGTCTGCAGCAGCCATGTTGGATCCGTAAGAAAACTACAAGCTTCCGCCTGCCGAGTAGTACGCGTCATCGTCTTGCCGTCCCTTCCCGCTCTGTGATTGGATCCAAACAGGGCTAAGAAACCTCTCTGGTTTCCAGACCGCCTGGAGGTTCGAAATGAAATTAAAGCGTGAAAAGCAGTATGGGTATACCCAGGCTAGTTTTTTCAATGTATTCCAATAAATTAATGTGTTTAGATGTATTTTTATGGCATGTTTGATCATTTCAGCCTATTCTTTCAGCTGCAAGATGATGGTGAGAAACAGAGATTGGAGAAAATTGATATAAAAACATAATTCAACGTGTTAATGAGACTTAATTTTATTTTTAATCAGTCATGAGAATATTGGTATAATAAAACAGACAAAAAATGACTTTGACATGCATGAGCTGCTGTTTTTTCTCCTCTCTTGGTTCATTAATTCAGGACAAAGAACAATTTGAGGGATGATGTGGTTTCCAGCTGGACATTTTCAGTTTAATTCAACTGTAAAAATGTTCAGTTCAGCAACAAAAGTTTCACATAAAACATTGAGCCTATCCCAAAGAGTTTTCTATCTGTGACAGTGAGGGAGTCGCAGGAGGCTTTAAGAGAACAGACCAACACCAGGAACTTTAATCCGACTGCACAATGAGCAATCTGTTTTTATTTAAGGCTTAAAACAATCCTATGATGTGGATATTAAAAAGAAAAGAGGCTACTAATAATGCTCTAACAACTTTTATTTTTTCTAAAAAACTACCACTCAGAGAAAAAGTTTTCCTGCCTTAGTCTCACCACTAGGGTTTCTCTCCAGTGTGAATCCGTTGGTGAGTTTTAAGGTTAGAACTCCTAGAAAAGGTTTTCCCACATTGGTCACACCAGTACGTCTTCTCTCCAGTGTGAATGCGTCGGTGGTATTCAAGGTTACTACTGTGAGAAAAGGTTTTTCCACATTGGTCACAGCCGTAGGGTTTCTCTCCAGTGTGGATGCGTTGATTTTGTCTCAGGCTCTGTTTTTCATTGAAAGTATTCCCGCATTGGTCACAGCTGTATGGTCTCTCTCCAGTATGGATGCGGAGATGAACCTTTAAATTTCCAGCTGTTGAGTAGGTTTTGTCACAGAGCTTACAGTGGTGCCGTTTCAGTCTCTCTCTTCCTTCCTGTTTCAACAGACAGAAAGAAAGAAAGAGAGACACGGTGGTGAGATGCCATGGTGGAGTAAGCGATTTATAACCATAAATAATATTTAGAGCACGTCTGTACAACATAACCCTTAATGTTCAAGTGTGAACAGGTGTTACCACCTGCAGGGTTAGACTCCACACAGAAAATGTGTTTGTTATAGCAGTGGCAGAGTGAATTGTTGGCCATCGTCATCATCGTCTCAATTTCTGCTTTTTTCTCTTTCTCCCTTCTAGAAATAAAACACCACTATTAACTTCTGACTTGACTCTCAACGGAGGCGGTCGCACTCTTTTTCTCTCTCCCTCCCCCTGTGTTTTTCCGTGCTTCGCTCCTCTCGTCTCGTCTTGCCTGCTGTCTTACTTTTTGGAAGACTCTCTCTACACTGCTCTCAAAAAAATAAAAACATGGATTTGATCAGCTGGTCTCTCAACTGGATCAAACCGGAGACCAGCAGGGACATTTTTACCATCGACAGGATTAGTAGCAGAAATCGCTGCCACTTTCACCCACAGCCCAAATTCCAATCTTATCTGGCTTCCCCAAACAACAGCCTTGGCTCAAAGGCCGTTGCTAATCTCCCCTGCTGAGGAATGTAGCGGCGGGAAAATATTGCGGAAAACAAAGTATTTAATGTGTCCCACTCATTTGTACATGAAGCCAGAAAACATGGAGACAACAGAATAAAGTCTGACCTGAACATCGGTGCTATCAGAGCCCGCTGCTGGTCTACTGGAGTCCTCCGGGTCCTGGTTCTGCTCCATTCCGCTGTGTGCTGCAGGTCCTGGTCCTGGTTTCCGTTTGAAGAGGACTCTGTTGTGTTGCTAGGTGACTGTATGCCCCGCCCCCCGCAGCTTCTCATTGGCTTAGCCATGAAACGCTGATCATCCAATCAGAGCAAACTATTTAGGGACCGAGCACTAACGGTGCGAGGACCCTATTGAAATTGGTCCGTTTTTTATTATACTTTTTCTTCCGAAAAATGAATCGCCTTTTTGGGGGCTTTATCATATTCAAAAACTCCCCATTTTTGGAATATACATAAATCTCCACTGAAATTTACATATTCTAGTGGTCGTGGGAATGGGCGTGGCAAAATGACTCAACAGCGCCCCTTTGAAAGTCAAGAAAATTCAGCCCCTCGCACAGGAATGTCATAGAGACACGAAATTTGGTAGATAAATGTAACATGGGAAGACGCACCAAAAAGTCTCAAGAACCCATACCCTAAAACGTACAGGAAGTCGGCCATCTTGGATCGAAAATGGCGTTTCCTGCTGTTTTTGCCCATTTCCATGCTGCATACTTTAACGAACTCCTCCTACAGATTTCATCCAATTCTCTTCAAACTTGGTCAGTAGCCTCACAAGGCCTTTGGGATCAAAAGTTGTATAAAGCTTTACCGCCGCTCACACTATGTGGGCGTGGCATGGCGGCAAAATATGGCGTCTCGCCATAACACACGAGACTGTATAACTTGACCATACATTGTCCAATCTGTCCCAAATTTCACACACGTGATTAGGGTCCAGCCCTGAACAAACCCACGTGTCAATATTGACACACAGTCATAGCGCCCCCTGCTGGCTATAGGAAGTCACATGTTATGCACCAACCCCGAGCACAGTGGTAGGAGACATGAAATTTGGTACACATAGGGACTGAGCCAACAGCGCCGCGTCCGACGTGCCCTCCCCCGACGGCACCTCCCCCGACGGCTCCACTCTGCGAGGGCCCGTTCAGTACTGCGCGCAGTCCTAGTTCTATTTAATGTTCTTTTAACCCTCTGGAGTTTGGGGCTGTTTTGAGACTATTTTGATGAATGAACCTTTATTGTCATTGCACAGAGTACAAGTACAAGTACAACGAAATTGAGCCATCAACCCGTCCAGAACGCATAATACACCCACAAACAATATCACAAGGTAGACAGGACAGGAAGACAGGGTGAGAAGAGAAAGAAACACAGCACACATGGGGAGAGGAAAGGAGGAAAAAAGCATGAAAAAAACCTCAGCAACATGGCATGGTACACTTTCACAACATGAATAGACTTATGACGTGCAGGGGGGGGGGGGGGGGGGGGGGGGGGGGGGGGGGCAGCATAGCCAGGCGGTCATATCCGGATCTTGCAGCCGATCAGCGCAGCTCACAGACCCGCCTGTCTCGCTGGGGGTATGAAGCGTCGAAGGCGTGGGTTGGGGGGTGGTTGGGGGAGGGGATGTGTGCATATCAGTATATGTGGAAGTTCGTGTGTAGGCCTGAGACCCGCCTTTGTCAAGCACCAAACAGTTCGTCTCAGTTCGCTGGAATAACAAAAGCGATAAGCCTGGACGTTGCTAAGGAGATGACCTTCCTTCCTGGGCCAGAGCAAAGGCAGACAGTTCAACAGGTGGTAGTGGGAGTCGAGAGGGGGGGAGGATGGGATGGTAGTGTCTCGCTACATTCCTCAGCAGGGAAGATTAGCAACGGCCTTCGAGCCAAGGCATTTGTTTGGGGTAAGCCAGATAAGATTGGAATTTGAGCTGTGGGTGGAAGTGGCAGCGATTTTCTGCTACTAATCCTGTCGATGGTAAAAATGTCCCTGCTGGTCTCCAGATCGATCCCTTTCCAGGGCTGCCACCCTTTCCTGGATGGTATCCACGGCGCGGTTTGTGGCCACAGTCTGAGTTCCGACAGCCCTGGCCATACATTCCATCATCACGGGCAGCTTAATGGGGCCTTTTACAGCTGACACCGTTTCCTTTGTGTTTCGATAAACCAGAGCAAAGCCCAATCCAAACAGCAAAAACCCTGTTATCACGGTTCCGAATAGGTAAACATCTTCAGTGTCCTCCAGAGACAGAGGTGCCAGGCACAAGACACGCCACCTGCTCCAGGCGTCCATCGTGTATCCGGCCACAAAAGTCCTCTCAGGACACTCGGGCTCCCCTGACCCCCGACTTCTCGTTGAGAAGATGGTGTCAATTGCGTTAAGAGACCAGTTGATCAAATCCATGGTTTTTGGTTTTGAGAGCAGTGTAGAGAGAGTCTTCCAAGTTAGACAGTAGACAAGACGAGACGAGACGAGAGGAGCGAAGCAGGGAAAAACACAGTGGGAGGGAGAGAGAAAAAGGTGCGACCGCCTCCGTTGAGAGACAAACGAGAAATTTTGAGACTATTTTGGGCCATTTGTTCAGCACAACCTCACCTATATGACCTGATAATTTTTTTATTTTGACTTACTGGATCAACATTTTGAAAACATACAAAAACACACACAAAAATAACACACAAACAAAAACACTTCATTATTTTGGTTGTTTTACAAAAGACATAAAAAACACACAAAAACACACCGAAAACACATACTTTTTTCATTTATTTTTTTATACAAAAAAACACACAAAACACACACAAAAAAAATGAAAAACACACATAAAAATAAGAAAAAAAAAACGTAAAACACTAAAAAACACACGTACACCCTTTTTTTTAAATAAAAGACACAAAAACACATACACTTTTTTAAAATAAAAAACACACAAAAATAAAAAAACAAAACACACACAAAAAATGAAAAAAAAAAAACATATAAAAACCTAACATAAAAATATATAGTAAACACAAAAAATACAAAAACACAAAAATTAAATAAACGCACGAAAATACACAATAATCACAAAAAAACTTAAACATAATAGAATACATGAAATCAGTATAAATCAATAATAAAATGCTGAATGCACACTGCAGAATTGGAAAATATCTATGAAAAATGGAAAATAACACTTTACACTTGGTCGAGGTGTTTTTTTTTTACCATTGCTGAAAAAGAGTTGACGCATTAAATTGGACATGGAAACTTGTGGAAAAGCCAAAACTTTAGAGTTCAGCTGACAGCAGGGAAACATGCTGCTGAACGTTTTTAGGTTCTGACGTCATGAAGAAGTCGTGCTCCGGCGCTTTTGGTGGATCCAGAGGGTTAACTCTAATGTAAAAGTGTTTCTACATTCCTTAATTATTAATATTATCATTATTATTACTTTATTTCGAAACTTTTCTTTCAATACTAATTTAAAGCCTAATATAATATCCAAATATAAAATATAATAATATTACATTTGAAATATTTCTAAAATATGATCTATGCTAACTTTTAAAGAAACAGAGACCATTTTACATGCTTTTATCTCATCACGCTTGGATTACTGCAACAGCCTTTTTACCTGCCTGAAGCAAAAATCCATTTGGCTTATCCATCTTAGCCCCAATAAAGTTATTAACTCTTACAGTTCTACGTGTATTGAATTTTGTTTTGAGTATAGACATCACAGTCTAAATAAACATTTTTATCAATGTGTTGCATGTTCTCATAGAAACACTGAATAATGTATAAAAAAGTTGACAAAGACGTAAACGAAGGACATTTTCACTATAATTTAATAAGTTTTAGTTCGTTTTGTAAACACACAAGACAGTCTCTGTTAGTTATTGTTGTTGTTCTTTTAAAAACTCTTTTTATTTTTATTTCAGTTAATTAAAATGTTTTTCAATTCTAGTTTTCATTATTTTGTTAGTTTCTGTTAACGATAATGACATACGATGGGTTCTGCTCATTTTCTAGAAGAAAATAAACATCTAAAAAAATCAGGTTTATAGAGCTTCATGCTCCAAATGTCACTGTGTGATTATTAAATTCAATATATAGAAGCATTATTTAGTGTGCAGACTGTGTTTTTTCAATGTATTCCATTAAATTAATGTGTTTTTAGATGTATTTTTATGGCATGTTTGATCATTTTGAAAGTTGATGATGATGGTGTGAAACAGAGTTTGATATAAAAACATAATTCAACGTGTTAATGAGACTTAATTTTATTTTTAACCAGTACATGAGGATATTGGTATAATACACAAAAAAAATGCTTTAGACATGCATGAGCTGCTGTTCCATCTCCTCTCTTGGTTCATTTATTCAGGACAAAGAACAATTTGAGGGATGATGTGGTTTCCAGCTGGACATTTTCCGTTTAATTCAACGGTAAAAATGTTCAGTTCAGCATCAAAAGTTTCACATAAAACATTGAGCCTATCCCAAAGAGTTTCCTACCTGTGACAGTGAGGGAGTCGCATGAGGCTTTAAGAGAACAGACCAACACCGGGAACTTTAATCCGACAGCACAATGAGCAATCTGTTTTTATTGAAGGCATAAGACAATCTTATGATGTGGATATTAAAAAGAAAAAAGGCTACTAATAATGCTCTAACAACTTTTATCTTTTCTAAAAAACTACCACTCAGAGAAAAAATTTTCCTGCCTTCGTCTCACCACTAGGGTTTCTCTCCAGTGTGAACCCGTTGGTGTCTTTTAAGGTGAGAACTCCGAGAAAAGGTTTTCCCGCATTGGTCACACCAGTACGGCTTCTCTCCAGTGTGAATGCGTCGGTGGTCTTCAAGGTGAGAACTCTGAGAAAAGGTTTTCCCACATTGGTCACACCAGTACGGCTTCTCTCCAGTGTGGATGCGTCGGTGGTATTCAAGGCTAACACTGTGAGAAAAAGTTTTTCCACATTGGTCACAGCTGTAAGGTTTCTCTCCAGTATGGATGCGTTGATGACTTCTCAGGCTCTGTAGTCGACTGAAAGCATTCCCGCACTGGTCACAGCTGTAAGGTTTCTCTCCAGTATGGATGCGTTGATGACGTTTCAGGTGGTGTAGTTGACTGAAACCATTCCCACACTTGTCACAGCTGTAAGGTTTCTCTCCAGTGTGGATGCGTTGATGACGTCTCAGGCTCTGTAGTTGACTGAAAGCATTCCCACAGTGGTCACAGCTGTAAGGTTTCTCTCCAGTGTGGATGCGTTGATGACTTCTCAGGCGCTGTAGTTGACTGAAAGCAGTCCCACAGTGGTCACAGCTGTAAGGTTTCTCTCCAGTGTGGATGCGTTGATGACTTCTCAGGCGCTGTAGTTGACTGAAAGCAGTCCCACACTGGTCACAGTTGTAAGGTTTCTCTCCAGTGTGGATGCGTTGATGACTTCTCAGTTTCTGTAGTCGACTGAAAGCATTCCCACACTGGTCACAGCCGTAGGGTTTCTCTCCAGTGTGGATGCGTTGATGATCTCTCAGGTGGTGTTTCTGATGGAAAGTTTTCACACATTGGTCACAGCTGTAAGGTCTCTCTCCAGTATGGATGCGGAGATGAAGTTTTAAACTTCCAGCTGTTGAGTAGGTTTTGTCACAGAGCTGACAGTGGTGCCGTTTGAGTCTCTCTCTTCCTTCCTGTTTCAACAGACAGAAAGAAAGAGAGACACGGTGGTGAGATGCCATGGTGGAGGAAGCAATTTATAACCATAAATAATATTTAGAGCACGTCTGTACAACATAACCCTTAATGTTCAAGAGTGAACAGGTGTTACCACCTGCAGGGTTAGACTCCACACAGAAAATGTGTTTGTTATAGCAGTGGCAGAGTGAATTGTTGGCCATCGTCATCATCGTCTCAACTTCTGCTTTTTTCTCTTTCTCACTTCTCGAAATAAAACACCACTTTTGATGAGGTAATAACTAATTCCATACACTTATTCATTGATATAATTTGAAGCTGTATACTTTGAAATAGGAAGTTTATATATATATATATATATATATATATATATATATATATATATAAATAGCTTGGTCTGCATGAATGCTGCACCCATATTATATATGTGTGTGTATTTATTTTTTTTGCCTGACCTACTGCTAACAGATTTCATAGTTTGATCTGAAGTGTGTTCATTGTTGCGAAATAGTAGAAACATTTCTTTTGTTAATTATTTGCATTATTTGCTTTCACTGGCTTTTTTAAATCATCTATCATTATGATATTCCATGAAAAAGGTTGCACTTTTTTACTTACTTAACCAGTCAACTGAGAACCACTGGACTTGATTACCTGGACAAGTCCCAAAATACACTCCACACAAACAGGCACATACAGTAACAAAGGCTATGACACATCAATACAGGACATGACGCTGTATAGGTGAGAAGTGGTTAAAAAAGTTTTCCAAGGTATGTTTTTTAGACTGATGCAGACCTACATCATTGGAAGATATGACAATTATATAATGCTTTCTTTGATTGTTGTACAGTCTGCTGATTGATGATGCCTACATGATAATTTATGTAGCCTATAAAATAATCACTCACTTCTCTGCATTTTGCTGTTTTCAGGTTTCCGTTAATGACATAAACAATGACAAACCTATTTATTAATAGCAAAAAACACAATATGTTGCTGCAAAAGATATTGCAAAGACAGTTTTTATGTTCACTAAAGTTTTATTAAAATTTTAGATCAATCTTCAGTCAAATAGTCGTTTAGTAAATGTACAGCAGTAGGGAAAATACTCCATCCAGGCGCTGTTTCTACCGAGTTTCCGAAATCCCGACTGTCCCTGAACTAACCACGATGACGTAGAGCACTCTAGGCAGAGCTTGGCGTGTGACGTGCTGTCATGGGCGGGGCTTGACCGTCCAGCCAGTCAAGCCCCGCCTCCCGCCGCACACGTTAGTATTGAAGCCGGCCGCAGCCGTTAGTACTTGTTTTTATCTGCAGGGAGCAGAGAAGAGTCTGATTCTGATAAAGTTACACAGAGAAGGAGAAGCTCAATAAACTACTTTTGATTTAACGGGAAAAGAAACTAAAGCTGGAGCTTTTTAGAGCTGATTGATCTGAATCTGATCAGAACAGAGACCCCCCTCCCCCTCCCCCTCCCGAATACACAAAGAAGCGGCGGGAAAATATCGCGGAAAACAAAGTATTTAATGTGTCCCACTCATTTGTACATGAAGCCAGAAAACACGGAGACAACAGAATAAAGTCTGACCTGAACATCGGTGCTATCAGAGCCTGCTGCTGGTCTACTGGAGTCCTCCGGGTCCTGGTTCTGCTCCATTCCGCTGTGTGCTGCCGGTCCTGGTCCTGGTTTCCGTTTGAAGAGGACTCTGTTGTGTTGCTGGGTGACTCTATGCCCCGCCCCCCGCAGCTTCTCATTGGCTGAGCCATGAAACGCTGATCATCCAATCAGAGCAAACTATTTCTATTTAATGTTATTTTAACTCTTTGGAGTTTGGGGCTGTTTTCACACTATTTTTGGTAATTTTTTCAGCACAACCTCACCTATATGACCTGATCATTTTTTCATTTTGACTTACTGGATCAACATTTTGAAAACACACAAAAACACACACAAAAAAACTAATAAATACACCAAAAAAACACACACAAATATACTTTTTTTTTCTTTTACAAAAGACATAAAAAGACAGAAAACACACCGAAAACATGTATGTTTTTGTTTTTTTTTTTACAAGAAAAACACAAAAAAATGAAAAAAAAAAAACATGTACAAAAACACACGTAAAAACACACAAAAATCACAAAAAAACCTTAAACATAAAAGAATACATGAAATCAATATATATATCAATAATAAAATGCTGAATGTACACTGCAGAAATTGGACATAGAAACTTGTGGAAAAGCCAAAACTTTAGAGTTCAGCTGACAGCAGGGAAACATGCTGCTGAACGTTTTTAGGTTCTGACGTCATGAAGAAGTCGTGCTCCGGCGCTTTTGGTGCATCCAGAGGGTTAACTCTAATGTAAAAGTGTTTCTACATTCCTTAATTATTAATATCATCATTATTATTACTGTATTTCGGGGCGTCCAGGTGGCTCACACTGGTAGATTGCTTACCATTAAGGCTGGGTCCTTGCTGCAGCGGAGCCGGGTTCGAATCCGGCCTGAGCTCCCTTTGCCGCATGTCTTCCCCTCTATCACCTGCTTTCTATCTATCACTTTCAATAAAAAAGCAAAAATGCCCAAAAAAATAATCTTGAAAAAATAAAAATTATTACTGTATTTCGAAACCTTTATTTCAATACTAATATAAAGCCTAATATAATATCCAAATATAATATATAATAATATCACCTTTGAAATATTTCTAAAACACGATCTATGCTAACTTTTAAAGACACAGAGACCATTTTACATGCTTTTATCTCATCACGCTTGGATTACTGCAACAGCCTTTTTACCTGCCTGAAGCAAAAATCCATTCATAGACTCCAGATTGTCCAGAATTCAGCTGTTTTAGTTTTAATTTGGTTGTGATTTTTTTGTTTTCAAATTCAGTTAGTTTTAGTTAATTTTTAGAGTTAGTTTGGTAGTTTTAGTTTAGTTTTTATTAGTTTTAGTGTTAGTTTTAGTTTTTTTGTAGTGTGCTATGTGTTTGGTACCAGATTCAAAGAGGTCATAATACATTTTGCCTTTATTTCCTTTGGCTTATCCATCTTAGCCCCAGTAGAGTTATTAACTCTTGCAGTTCTGGGTGTATTGAATTTTGGTTTGAGTATAGACATCACAGTCTAAATAAACATATTTACCAATGTGTTGCATGTTCTAATAGAAACACTGAATTATGTATGAAAAAAGTTGACAAAGAAGTAAACGAAGGACATTTTCAATGTAATTTAGTTACTTTTGTAACCCCCCCCCCCCCCCTCCCTCCCTGTGGCAGGTCATAAGTCTGTTAATGTTGTGAAAATATCGCAGAAAACAAAGTATTTAATTTGTCCCACTCATTTGTACATGAAGCCAGAAAACACGGAGACAACAGAATAAAGTCTGACCTGAACATCGGTGCTATCAGAGCCTGCTGCTGGTCTACTGGAGTCCTCCGGGTCCTGGTTCTGCTCCATTCCGCTGTGTGCTGCCGGTCCTGGTCCTGGTTTCCATCTGAGGAGGACTCTGTTGTGTTGCAGGCTGACTCTATGCCCCGCCCCCCGCAGCTTCTCATTGGCTGAGCTATGAAACGCTGATCATCCAATCAGAGCAAAATTATGAGCTAGGTTACTCACTGACAGGACTGGGTCATTTCAGGGGTAGGAGAGGTCAGAGGTCAGGGAAGGTATGTGGGGGGAGAAGCAGAATAAGGAGGGAGACAGGATGTGAAAGCTTCAGCAGACAACAAAACACACACATAAAGTCTGAAAGATCAGTGAGATGTTCCATCTCCAGATGCTTGGTTAAGGGGTGGTAACCAATGCATATCACAAACAATCACCCAAACCCAAGAATATATGTAACAATAAGGAAGTTTGTAATCACTCTGTCTTGTGGTGCCATCGGGGTCACATTGCAGAGTCCAGCGCTGAGCATTGCATTGGGCTATGATTCTTTCAATAAATGGTTGACTTTATTCATTTGTTTCTGAGTGTTTTGTGAGACCAAGTTTAGAAAAAATAACCCGGGTGAGAGTTAGAGTCTGTAAAAGGTTTACACTCTAACAAAACACATAAAAAATGACAAAAAACACAAAACACATATTAAAAACAAAACAAGTAAAAACACAAAATAACACACGAAAGCCCTTTTTATATATAAAAGTAAAAAAAGACACAAAAACAGACCAAAAACACATACACATTTTTTTAAATGAAAAAAACACACAAAATAATAAAAAAAATATATAAAACACACACAAAAAATATAAAAAAAGATTAAAAAAACACACATGAAAACACAAAAAATACAAAAACACAAAAATAAAAAAACACAGAAAAATACACAAAAATCACAAAAAACCTTAAACATCACAGAATACATCAAATCAACACGTATCAATAATAAAATGCTGAATGTACACTGCAGAATTTGAAAGTATCGATTAAAAAAGGGAAAATGACACTTTACACTTGGTTGAAGTGTTTTTGTTTTTTTTACCATTGCTGAAAAACGGTTGATGCATTAAATTGGACATGGAAACTTGTGGAAAAGCCAAAACTTTAGAGTTCAGCTGACAGCAGGGAAACATGCTGCTGAACGTTTTTAGGTTCTGACGTCATGAAGAAGTCGTGCTCCGGCGCTAAAGGTGGATCTAGAGGGTTAACTCTAATGTAAAAGTGTTCCTACATTCCTTAATTATTAATATTATCATTATTATTACTTTATTTAAAAACGTTTATTTCAATACTAATATAAAGCCTAATATAAGATCCAAATATAATATATAATAATATCGCCTTTGAAATATTTCTAAAATACGATCTATACTAACTTTTAAAGACACAGAGACCATTTTACATGCTTTTATCTCATCACGCTTGGATTACTGCAACAGCCTTTTTACCTGCCTGAAGCAAAAATCCATTTGGCTTATCCATCTTAGCCCCAATAAAGTTATTAACTCTTACAGTTCTAGATGTATTGAATATTGTTTTGAGTATAAACATCACAGTCTAAATAAACATATTTATCAATGTGTTGCATGTTCTCATAGAAACACTGAATAATGTATAAAAAAGTTGACAAAGACGTAAACGAAGGACATTTTCACTATAATTTAATTAGTTTTAGTTCGTTTTGTAACCACACAAGACAGTTTCTGTTAGTTATTGTTGTTTTTTTTAAAAACTCTTTTTATTTTTATTTCAGTTAATGAAAATGTTTTTCAATTCTAGTTTTCATTATTTTGTTAGTTTTTGTTAACGAAAATGAAATACGGTGGTTCTGGTCATTTTCTAGAAGAAAATAAACATCTAAAAAAATCAGGTTTATAGAGCTTCATGCTCCAAATGTCACTGTGTGATTATTAAATTCAATATATAGAAGCATTATTTAGTGTGCAGACTGTGTTTTTTCAATGTATTCCATTAAATTAATGTGTTTTTAGATGTATTTTTATGGCATGTTTGATCATTTTGAAAGTTGATGATGATGGTGTGAAACAGAGTTGGGAGAAAATTGATATAAAAACATAATTCAACGTGTTAATGAGACTTAATTTTATTTTTAACCAGTACATGATGATATTGGTATAATACACAAAAAAATGCTTTAGACATGCATGAGCTGGTGTTCCATCTCCTCTCTTGGTTCATTAATTCAGGACAAAGAACAATTTGAGGGATGATGTGGTTTCCAGCTGGACATTTTCCGTTTAATTCAACGGTAAAAATGTTCAGTTCAGCATCAAAAGTTTCACATAAAACACTGAGCCTATCCCAAAGAGTTTCCTACCTGTGACAGTGAGGGAGTCGCAGGAGGCTTTAAGAGAACAGACCAACACCAGGAACTTTAATCCGACTGCACAATGAGCAATCTGTTTTTATTGAAGGCATAAGACAATCTTATGATGTGGATATCAAAAAGAAAAAAGGCTACTAATAATGCTCTAACAACTTTTATTTTTTCTAAAAAACTACCACTCAGAGAAAAAGTTTTCCTGCCTTAGTCTCACCACTAGGGTTTCTCTCCAGTGTGAACCCATTGATGAGTTTTAAGGTTAGAACTCTGAGAAAAGGTTTTCCCACATTGGTCACACCAGTATGGCTTCTCTCCAGTGTGGATGCGTCGGTGGTATTCAAGGCTAACACTGTGAGAAAAAGTTTTTCCACATTGGTCACAGCTGTAAGGTTTCTCTCCAGTATGGATGCGTTGATGATTTTTCAGGCTCTGTAGTAGACTGAAAGCATTCCCACATTGGTCGCAGCTGTATGGTCTCTCTCCAGTATGGATGCGTTGATGTATTCTCAGGTTCTGTATGTCATTGAAAGTATTCCCACACTGGTCACAGCTGTATGGTCTCTCTCCAGTATGGATACGTTGATGATATCTCAGGTTGTGTTTTTTATTGAAAGCATTCCCACATTGGTCACAGCTGTAAGGTCTCTCTCCAGTATGGATGCGGAGATGAACCTTTAAATTTCCAGCTGTTGAGTAGGTTTTGTCACAGAGCTGACAGTGGTGCCGTTTGAGTCTCTCTCTTCCTTCCTGTTTCAACAGACAGACAGAAAGAAAGAGAGACACGGTGGTGAGATGCCATGGTGGAGTAAGCGATTTATAACCATAAATAATATTTAGAGCACGTCTGTACAACATAACCCTTAATGTTCAACTGTTAACAGGTGTTACCACCTGCAGGGTTAGACTCCACACAGAAAATGTGTTTGTTATAGCAGTGGCAGAGTGAATTGTTGGCCATCGTCATCATCGTCTCAACTTCTGCTTTTTTCTCTTTCTCACTTCTAGGAATAAAACACCACTTTTAATGAAGTAATAACAAATTTCATACACTTATTCATTGATATAATTTGAAGCTGTATACTTTGAAATAGGAAGGGAAACCCTGTCGGCACAATGGTTACTTTCACGCACCGCCACAGAATGGAGACCGACCACAACAAAATGATTGTTTTTTTCCCTCTCTAGGGGATTAAAAAAAAACTGTAATGTCTGTAACGTTAGCCTACGCACAGAAAACACCACATTCACATCAATAAATAAATAAATGTTTTACAATGAACCGGGCCAGTCGGCGCGGCCAAGAGCTCCAGGCTACTAGCTTCCACTAGTTAACGAGGACGACACCAGCTGCGGGGCGCTAAATCGTTAATACACGGGAAGTGTATCCTCAGTGGTAGCTGGAATCTGCACACGGGTTGTGCCAAATGAAGAAATTCCTCTCTGAGTATTAAGGGCAACTTAATTGATATGTAATTAATATATAACTGTTAGGATGATATGACACGGACAACTGCCACACTGACTTGTACCTGAGGACCTGACGGAGTTGTATACATAATAGTTTCCAATAATAGCATTCTAATCCATCACTTATATCATGTTAAATGCTTCACATGGAATTGAATGTTAATTGCCTGCTGCTTGTTTAACTTGTTTTTTTAGTGCTTACATTAATGCAGTTTGTGCTGGCAGATTGTCTTGTGATTTCTGAAAATGTCATCTTAAGTGAAAATTATCACTCTAACTTTCGGTAGAGACTCAGGTAGAATAAAGGAAACGACACACAAACAAAAGACGGCACATTTGACGTTGGAGTGTGTGAGGATCTGGAGTTGAGAATTAAAGACTACAAACACAAAGACAAAAACAAGAAACGACAACAGAAAAGGGATTTGGAACTGAAAATCCTAAAATTATTCAAAACAGAAGGTGTGCGTTACAGGAAAAATCTGAGAGAGGCCATAGTGGAATCTAAGAATAACACAAAACGGTTCTCATTCCCTTTTGCACAGAAAATAGACAGGTCACAGAACAGCAATGAAGTAGCAGGAACATATCCATCGCTGGCAGGCGTCATACATTTTGACGGACAATTTGGGTACAGCTTAGAGGAGCCGAATAACCAACAACCACGGGGTAATCAGTCAAGCAACAGAGATCAAACAAGCGACAACCACACACACAACAGCCCTAAAAGGTCAGCAGAGAGCCCAAATGCAACAGAACATTCTCCAGTCAGACGCGCAGACACAATGACATCAGACATTAATTTGGCCACAAACAGAGAGCAACCACAACGCAGTGAGACTACATTTACAACACAAACACGAGTGACACCAATGAGAAATCAGACCTGGCTGCCGAGTCATTGCAGCTCCACCAGACGCAGGGAACAAGTACAGACAAGGCCTATACTAGACTGTTTTACAGACAGGCGGGAGAGTATGGGGAAGCCAGGGAATCAATCACAATCATATTGGGGTGAATTAGATCCAACAAATGTGGCTATAGAGAGACAGGTGAAGAGGACTACAATACAAGAGTTAGAGGAGGAGATAGATAAAACACATGGCGATGTGTGTGTGAGACAGGAAATGGATCAGGAAAGGGAGGAGCCAGCACAGCAGAGAGGACACAGAGCTGATAAATCAAAATATCGGCTGGTTCACCACCTGAGAGCTGTAAATGAGGCCATAGAGGATTGGCCAGTTGATGTACCAAACCCTCACACACTTTAGACTAATGTGCCGCCGTTGTAGAAAATCTTTCAAGAAAAACAACTGACGACCAGGTCGATTTGAATAGCAGCCTTGTGCGGGATTTATTTAGCAAGTATCAAAAAACAGATTCAGATGCCAAAGGTGTCAGACGAATCCAAAAGTCAGATCAACACTGAGAGACAACACCCAGTTTCTCTCTTTTTACTTTGCAGGTTGGTGTGTCATTGTTTCTGTGTCACTAAGGTCCAATGTCCTGTCATTTCCTGTTATGAAAAACACTTGATATAAGAGCACACTTGGGATTTCCCAAATCCGAGCTGTTCATATCTCAATCAAGCAGAAGTTTCCTGTAAAGAGACTGTGACTGTTGGTCAGATTTCTGTGTGTTTATCAAAACATATTTGATGCATATTTAAACTGCTATATGTCAGATATTTTAATACATCTTCAAATTAATTCTACGACATATCCACCCTTTAATGGAGATATCCATTAGCAACATCTACAGAAGTTAATTTGGAAGATGTGTGTTTCTAAATAAACATGGGACCTCTAAGGAGATTTAAAAATTAAACAGGAAACATCAGGCAGGTTTGGCTAGTGAGTTTTTCCTTTTGGGTGTGGGGACTTTCCTGCAAGATATTGCTTTGTGGACAAATAGGAGTTTGATATCCTAGTATCTACATATACATTTAAAAAATTTACAACACATCAACAAAGTAAGACACTTTCTAATGGTTATGAGCAAACCTTCACCAAATACCTTGATTAATTATTATGAGGTACCCAAGTGGATTATAAACATTGATAAATACTTCTGTATGTTCTGTTTGTAAGATGCGGCTCAGTGTACAGTTGGTGAAAACCTCATACAGGCTGTCATGTTTATGCATGCAAAATCACTAAAGGAAAAATAGCCAACATTTACACTGACTGGGCTTATGCACATGGTGTGTGTCATCTATTTGGAGCTGTGTGGAAACAAAGAGGAACAGCAGGAAATGGTGTATTGTGTGGGAGGGCAATTGGCCATTTGAGAGGAGATTCAGCTTGGGGAGGGGAGGTGTGCAACATCAAAGTCCTGAACACAGACAGAGGGTGGATGGTCCAACTTAACAGAAGAATAGTTCAATTAGGTCACACATATGCTTTAGAAACTAAAGCTACTGATGATGGTGCAAATCAGGTGAGAGAGATCCAATCCTAGTCAGCCCCTATATACATCAATGAGAACTTTAATCCACATACATTTAACCCTAGCTATGAGGTCACTACACCCAAAATAGATGTGTATATAATTACAACACCAAGGCCAGGTTTGACTACTGCACCACAAACTAGGTCAGAGCCACACACACACACACACACACACACACACACACACACACACACACACAACAGAAGCCAACTCCCCAACCTGATTTCATTGGCCAGAATGAGGAAGTGAAGACTACATTAAAACCAAGGCCGCCTCCTACCAGGAAAAAGTATCCCCCGAGGGAAAAGAATGAGAGAAAGGAAATAACAACCCAACTGAGATCACCAAGACAACCCCGAGAGTAGATTACTGCCATTGGCTAACGACTCCCATGACAACACAAACAAATCAGAAACAGGAAATAACTGTCCCACCCAGTATAACAAAGGCAGCTTATTGGCAGTGGCCACCACGTCCAGTGACAAGGCCTCCACCACATAAGAAAAAGACACTAAAGACAACTATGGTAACTACAACAGAGGAAGATTTGGACTATTACGACACATATGATGACAACCCGGGATTAGAGCGGGTTTGGAATCAATACTCCCGTGGATCACAATAAATAAAAATGTTAACTGAATAAATGATGTGTATTACAACCAACAGAGATTCATTAATTACACAAGTGAAATTCTGAAGGCAATCGGTGAGCAGTTGCATGCAACCAGTATAATGGCAATATAGTGGCAAAACAGACAGGTGTTAGAATGGATATTAGCAGAAAAGGGAGGTGTCTGTAAAAGGTTTGATAAATACTGTTGCACATTTATTCCTAATAACACAGCACCTGATGGATCTTTTACTAAAGCCATGGAAAAATTACAAAATCTAACCACAGAAGTAAATGAGAGTGCTGCTCAGGGTGGCCTGTCTCTGGACTGGCTGGACCAACATTTAGGAAAAATTGGAGCCATATTGGCTAAAACAGCAATCATGACTGTAATAGTTCTAATTGTGATTCTCTTTCTGTTGTGTTGCATCACACCTATCCTGAGGAGTTATGGCCTGGGACTGCTGGAGAGCCAGACACTGTTCTTATCTTATGTATCTTATCTAAGGTTCATATTCCATATTATAAGAAAAACTATAAATATTCATATATACACAGATAAACAGATACTGCTTAACATATTCTCACACATATACACATCATATGATTTTTGCTCAATTATCCTTGTGTTTGTTTTCCATATACACTGGTTCACATATAAGCATAGAAACACACATTTACATCTTCATGTGATTTTACCTTTGTGATGGTTTTCAGTTATCTTTGCATTTGTTTTTTAGTTGCAAGTGTGTTTGTCCGAAGTATAGCTTTTGTGTTAAAGCAGCATCATCATAAGTCTAATATAAAAGTATTATCATTAGTATAATCAGTCAGCATTTTTTCAGAAATTTTCATTTTTGTGTTCATTATACTGCTGGAGTAGTGTTGAATCATTAATTAACCACACAAATATAGAGAATATGTAATCAGTTAGGCATGTAAAGATATCATATTCATTTTCCGTGTCTTACCATGTTAGAAAATACACATATCATGTTTGTTGTCTTACCATGTTAAAAAAAAACAGATATCATGTTTGTTGTTTTAAACCATAACAGTAGATTACACACGTATATATTCTGTTTGTCCTCATAGAAAGAGATAAATAGTAGCAGGAGTTGTATAACCAGGTAACATGTATCATCCATGATATGTATTGATGATGATGATTGATTTGTGATATACTCTGAATGTAAACATATAATGGTCAGTTATCAGGCTCAGTGATTGTGAGGTGATTGAACACTGTGGGACATAACAGGGAATTACAGGACATTGAACTTTAGCTACACAGAAAAAATGACGCACGAACCTTCAAACTAAAAAGAGAAACACAGGGTGTTGTCTCTCTCAGTGTTGTTCTGCTCTTTCGATTTCTCTGTCACCTTTGGCATCTGTATCTGGTTTTGATACATGAAATAAATCCCGCACAAGGCTGCAATTCTAATCTTCCTGGTCGTCAAGTGATTTTCTTTAAAGATTTTCTATGACACAAGCCTCATTGTTCTCTGTGAGGATTCTCCTGAGGACTCATGAAACAACAACAGAGTCTCATCAGGATGAAACCAGGAAACACTAAATACTCAAAGATTGTTTCAGCATCAAGAAGAAACCTGCAGTTAAATAAATAATAAATAATAATTAAATAAAGTCTGACCTGAACATCGGTGCTATCAGAGCCTGCTGCTGGTCTACTGGAGTCCTCCGGGTCCTGGTTCTGCTCCATTCCGCTGTGTGCTGCCGGTCCTGGTCCTGGTTTCCGTTTGAAGAGGACTCTGTTGTGTTGCAGGCTGACTCTATGCCCCGCCCCCCGCAGCTTCTCATTGGCTGAGCCATGAACGCTGATCATCCAATCAGAGCAAACTATTTCTATTTCAAGTTTTTTTAAAACCCTTTGGAGAGTTTGGGGCTGTTTTGAGACTATTTTCGGCTGTTTTTTTCAGCACAACCTCACCTATATGACCTGATCATTTTTTTCATTTTGACTTACTGGATCAACATTTTGAAAACACACAAAAAACACACAAAAAACAAATAAAAACACTAAAAAACACACCGAAAACACATTTTCTTTTTATTTTATTTTTTTTACAAAAAACACATAAAACACACAAAAAAATGTAAAAAAAAAAATTAAAAAAAAATGAAAAAATATAAAACACATGAAAACACAAATTAAAAAAACGCACAAAAATACACAAAAAAAAAATCACAAAAAAACTTAAAATATTACATGAAATCAATATATATCAATAATAAAATACTGAATGCACACTGCAGAATTTGAAAATACCCACAAATTAGGGAAAATAACACTTTACACTTGGTCGAGGTGTTTTTTTAATTTTTTTACCATTGCTGAAAAAGGGTTGATGCATTAAATTGGACATGGAAACTTGTGGAAAAGCCAAAACTTTAGAGAAAAGCTTTAGTTTTAGTTTTTCTGTAATGGATACATTGTGGCTTTAATTCCTTTGGCTTATCCATCTTAGCCCCAATAAAGTTATTAAATCTTACAGTTCTAGGTGTATTGAATTTTGGTTTGAATATATACATCCCAGTCTCAATAAACATATTTACCAATGTGTTCCATGTTCTAATAGAAACACTTAATTATGTACGAAAAAAGTTGACAAAGATGTTAATGAAGGACATTGTCACTATAATTTTAGTTAGTTTTGTAACCACACAAGACAGTTTCTGTTAGTTATTAAACATTTTTTAGGGTTTCTAGAGCTTCATGCCTCAGATGTCACTGTGTGATTATCAAATTCAATATATAGAAGCATTATTTAGTGTGCAGAGTGTTTTTTCAATGTATTCCATTAAATTAATGTGTTTTTAGATGTATTTTTATTGCATGTTTGATAATTTTAGCCTATTCTTTCAGCTGCAAGATGATGGTGAGAAAAAGAGTTGGGAGAAAATTGATATAAAAACATCATTCAACGTGCTAATGAGACTTAATTTTATTTTTAATCAGTACATGATGATATTGGTATAAAAACACACAAACAATGCTTTAGACATGCATGAGTTGGTGTTTCATCTCCTCTCTTGGTTCATTAATTCAGGACAAAGAACAATTTGAGGGATGATGTGGTTTCCAGCTGGGCATTTTCCGTTTAATTCAACTGTTAAAATGTTCAGTTTAGCATCAAAAGTTTCACATAAAACATTGAGCCTATCCCAAAGAGTTTCCTACCTGTGACAGTGAGGGAGTCGCAGGAGGCTTTAAGAGAACAGACCAACACCAGGAACTTTAATCCGACTGCACAATGAGCAATCTGTTTTTATTGAAGGCATAAGACAATCTTATGATGTAGATATTAAAAAGAAAAAAGGCTACTAATAATGCTCTAACAACTTTTATTTTTTCTAAAAAAATACCACTCAGAGAAAATTTTTTCCTGCCTTCGTCTCACCACTAGGGTTTCTCTCCAGTGTGAACCCATTGATGAGTTTTAAGGTTAGAACTCTGAGAAAAGGTTTTCCCACATTGGTCACACCAGTACGGCTTCTCTCCAGTGTGAACCCGTTGGTGTCTTTTAAGGTGAGAACTCTGAGAAAAGGTTTTCCCACATTGGTCACACCAGTACGGCTTCTCTCCAGTGTGGATGCGTCGGTGGTATTCAAGGCTAACACTGTGAGAAAAAGTTTTTCCACATTGGTCACAGCTGTAAGGTTTCTCTCCAGTATGGATGCGTTGATGACTTCTCAGGCTGTTTAGTCGACTGAAAGCATTCCCACACTGGTCACAGCTGTGAGGTTTCTCTCCAGTATGGATGCGGTGATGTTGTCTTAGGCCTTGTAAGCAGGAGAAAGTCTTCCCACATTGGTCACAGCTGTGAGGTTTCTCTCCGGTATGGATGCGTTGATGATCTCTCAGGCTCTGTAGTAGACTGAAAGCATGCCCACATTGGTCACAGCTGTAAGGTTTCTCTCCAGTGTGGATGCGTTGATGTTTTCTCAGGCTCTGTTTTTCATTAAAAGTCTTCCCACATTGGTCACAGCTGTAAGGTCTCTCTCCAGTATGGATGCGGAGATGAACCTTTAAACTTCCAGCTGTTGAGTAGGTTTTGTCACAGAGCTGACAGTGGTGCCGTTTGAGTCTCTCTCTTCCTTCCTGTTTCAACAGACAGACAGAAAGAGAGACACGGTGGTGAGATGCCATGGTGGAGTAAGTGATTTATAACCATAAATAATATTTAGAGCATGTCTGTACAACATAACCCTTAATGTTCAAGTGTGAACAGGTGTTACCACCTGCAGGGTTAGACTCCACACAGAAAATGTGTTTGTTATAGCAGTGGCAGGGTGAATTGTTGGCCATCATCATCATCAACTTCTGCTTTTTGCTCTTTCTCCCTTCTAGAAATAAAACACGACTTTTGATGAGGTAATAACTAATTCCATATACTTATTCATTGATATAATTTGAAGCTGTATACTTTGAAATAGGAAGGGAAACCCTGTCGGCACAATGGTTACCTTCAAGTCAGTAGAGCCTGGTTAATATCCATAAATATGTATAAATATATATATATATATATATATATATATATATATATATATATATATATATATATATATATATATATATATATTATGGCATGCCGTTCAGGAAATTAATCTTTGAATATATTGAATGAATTCCTGAATATATGGAATGAAACTTTGAATATATTGAATGAATTCTTGAATATATGGAATGAACCTTGAATATATATAATGAATTCTTGAATATATGGAATGAAACTTTGAATATATTGAATGAATTCTTGAATATATGGAATGAACCTTGAATATATGGAAAGAACCTTGAATATATGGAATGAAACTTTGAATATATTGAATGAACCTTGAATATATGGAATGAACCTTGAATATATGGTATGAACCTTGATTATATGGAATGAAACTTGAATATATGGAATGAAACTTTGAATATATTGAATGAATTCTCGAATATATGGAATGAACCTTGAATATATATAATGAAACTTGACTGACGTCATCAAGGCACTGCCATCTTGTATTTTGCTGCCGCAATAAGTGAGCATGAGTCAGTCTGGGAACCTTGTGGCAGCAACACTGACCAATGAGGACATTATCAACTTATTGTCAAGTGCTTGTATGGGCCACAATCCTCCCGATAGTACCCGTGCCCAATACAGTTCTCCTGACGAAGAAGTTCGCTCCCTTTTTAATCTTTTTAATTAGTTCCTCACTCATTAATATGACGGCGGACAGACGGGAAAATAAAAGTCCCGTCAAAATAAAAGTAGCGTGCTAACTTATTATCAAGCACAATAAAGAAAAGAAAAAAACACTTATCATCATGCACTAGTATAGGCTATTCTCTTTCTACACCCAGGCATGGTTCACATTTATTTTAGTCAGTCAGTTTAGTCATACATAATTATCATTGATTATTAATTATAATCATAACTAATGCCATGGAAGCTATCGCTATTTTTTTTCAATATAAATGAAGTAGGACATCAAAAGCAGCTGCATCATAATGAATCCCTGGAATATGGGGGAAGCTTGCTCGCGATCGCAGCTCCTTTGATGAGAAGGTACACAGAGCACAAAGCTCAGAGCCGGACAATAACCGGACAATAACACCAGTTAACTCCGACCGGGGCAAAAGGTTTTGTTGAGCCGGAACATGAACACAGAGCCTGGTTGAGTCTCCTCCGATCAACTTTTTATGTAATAACTGCGCCAGCCTGTGGCTAAACATCAGCACTGAAGCGATAACTTCACAAATTCTCATTTTCAATTAATATTAACAGTAACACTATTATTATGATTTGAAGCCGTGTCAGTTTTGACTGTGCGTGATGGGGACCTCTGATTGTGACTTTATAGATGCTCTTTATTTAGGCAGGGAACGTAATTCAAGTGGAAGTTTATTTTAATCAAGTGAAACTATAAGAGCTGGTTCTTTGGGAGAACGTGATACATAATTAGGCTATTATTATTTTAGTGTGTGAATGCACATTGTGCTAGTGACAATGTGTTGCCATGGTGATTAGATAAAAGTAATTCAAGTAAAAGTACTTCAGAAGCGATCAGCAGCACCGGCGACCCGTTGCTCTGTATAATATGTGGTCAGATAGCTTTCCCAAACGTCAGGCTCACCCGCCGCCTATTGCTTTAATTAAATGATATGACAATGTTCTGAGTGTGCTTTAGCCTATCTAATCAAAGGGAATCTTTTGATGTCCTACTTCATTTATATTGAAAAAAAAGTTAAGTAAACAAACTCTTTCATAGCGATAGCTTCCATGGCATTAGTTATGATTATAACTAATAATCAAATGTATATTATTTATTTAAATGTCTCTATATTACTTTATGATGTCCCTGGAAAGTGGCTTTTATGAACACTTTCACGTGTTCATATAAAATATAATATCATATATATAAGAAATATCTGCTATAAATATCTGTTTATTAGTAACACTTTATTTTGAAATTCACATTTCTGGTAGGCAAGCAGCGTTTTAACGTCGGCTAAATTACTGCTGCCTTACAATGGACAACATGCATCAGCGCAATGCATTGTGGGAGCAGTGAGCCTCATTGTTCTCTGTGAGGATTCTCCTGAGGACTCATGAAACAACAACAGAGTCTCATCAGGATGAAACCAGGAAACACTAAATACTCAAAGATTGTTTCAGCATCAAGAAGAAACCTGCAGCGGTTCAAACTGATGATTTTACTCTATATGGTTTCATTAATATTCACACATGTACAGGGCCGCCCTACCTACACGCAGAACATGCACAGTGCGTAGGGCCCCGCGATCCAATAGGGGCCCCGTTTTACACAAAGGCTGCGCATATGCTCAGCCCTGCGGCGCTACTAGATCAGCTGTCAGCGCGAGGCAGGAGAACAGAGAGAAGAGACCTTTTTCTTTGTAATCTGACACCACACGCGCCGTCACTGCAATGATTGACAGCATTCGATCTGACCAATCACTGGTCAGATGCACTGAGTCAGGAACAAGCAAGAGGGAAAAAAAGCAAAACAAGAGGAAACTCGTGCTTCTCTCGAAGGTGGGTATTTGTTGAAGTTAGCAGCACTAGTAAACATCTAAAACTTTGTGGCATAAGCAGCACTAAAGCTCCATGTACAGCTGCTGCTGCTACTCCAGAGGCAGGAGGAGAGATGCTAGCCTCCAGTCCATTCAGCTAGAGTCTAGATGTGACTGTGGTCTGGAGATGAAAGTCATTTTCCAGCGGCCCTTACCATTTATTAAATGTCTTGTTGACACCTTTGTCTGCATATACATTCACCTCTGTTGTAAGGCAGTTGTAAATGTATCAGTTGTTGGTCGTATTTTCGGCTAAAGTTTATAATCTATTTCATCACCACACAAGGATTTGGCTAATGTTATTGTAATGGATGTAAAATGTCGCCATCTGTTGGTGAATTTAATCTATGACAGGCAGCTTTGGAGGAGATATTAGAGATAAATATTGATAGAAATGAGTGTATTTGATACGTCTGTTTGGTGCTGAATTAGTATGTTTTATTAGGATTGTAGTTGTAGCCCATATAATAATAATAATGGTGATGATAATAATGACAATAATAGTAATAATAGATAGCAATAGCAATATTTTTTTAATGAATATTAGTATAAGTATAGAAGTTGTAGTACTGCCAGTATTAGTGGTTGTAGTTTGCATTATAATCGATTATAGTAGATACTACTAATATAGTATACATATTAGTATTAGCAAGAAGGTTTAAGTGGCCTGGCTATCATAAGCACCAACTCAGAATTGGCACAGCAGCTGTCATATGACGACCTCATTGATGACTTTGCATCCAGAAAATGCAGACGTGTGCATCTGTAAAAGGCACACATGCTTGTGTTGCACTCTTTCAGTGCCTGAAAGACTCAAGGGTCTGACTGTTAGTTTTTTGTAGACACAAGTTGAAGTTATTGTTCATTTTTAATTCTTTGTTACTCAGATTTAGGCACGAAGACATTTTTTTGCTTAGGGCCCCATTTTGGTCAGGGGCAACCCTGCACATGTATGTGTCTAAGTTCTGTCTGCAGCAACTTACATTCACACAAAAAAATCACCGTTTTTATCTGCAGGGAGCAGAGAAGAGTCTGATTCTGATAAAGTTACACAGAGAAGGAAAAGCTCAATAAACTACTTTTGATTTAACGGGAAAAGAAACTAAAGCTGGAGCTTTTTAGAGCTGATCGATCGCGGAAAACAAAGTATTTAATGTGTCCCACTCATTTGTACATGAAGCCAGAAAACACGGAGACAACAGAATAAAGTCTGACCTGAACATCGGTGCTATCAGAGCCTGCTGCTGGTCTACTGGAGTCCTCCGGGTCCTGGTTCTGCTCCATTCCGCTGTGTGCTGCCGGTCCTGGTCCTGGTTTCTGTTTGAAGAGGACTCTGTTGTGTTGCAGGCTGACTCTATGCCCCGCCCCCCGCAGCTTCTCATTGGCTGAGCCATGAAACGCTGATCATCCAATCAGAGCAAACTATTTCATGGACTTTTAACTCTTTGGAGTTTGGGGCTATTTTGACATTATTTATGTCTATTTTTTCAGCACAACCTCACCTATATGACTAACTGGATCAACATTTTGAAAACACGCAAAAAACATACAAAACAACAAAACAAATAAAGAAACAAATAAAAACACAAAAAACACACAAACCCCCCAAACTTTTTTTTTTAAAACGACATAAAAAGACACAAAAACACACCAAAAAATTACAATAAACAAATAAAACACACACAGAAAATTAAAAAACAATACACAAAAATCACAAAAAAAACCTGAAACATTAAAGAACACATGAAATCAATACATATCAATAATAAAATGCTGAATGCACACTGCAGAATTTGAAAATTATTTTTTAAAAAAGGGAAAATAACAATTTACACTTACATTTAGTCATTTGGCAGACGCTTTTATCCAAAGCGACTTACAGGAAGAATAAGACTTGGTTGTTGTTGTTTTTTTGTTTTTTTACCATTGCTGAAAAAGGGTTGATGCATTAAATTGGACATGGAAACTTGTGGAAAGGCCAAAACTTTAGAGTTCAGCTGACAGCAGGGAAACATGCTGCTGAAGTTTTTAGGCTAAAAAAAAAATCCTTCCATAGACTCCAGATTGTCCAGAATTCAGCTGCCAGACTTTTAACCATAACCAAGAAATATGATCACATCACTCCTGTTTTAGTGTCCTTACACTGGCTCCCAGTATGTTTTAGAATTGATTTTAAGATTTGACTGATTAATTTTAAGGCCCTTCATGGCCTCACTCCCTGCTACATATCTGACCTCTTAACACCTACACACCAGTCTGTACTTTGAGACCCTCAGAGGTCTCCTGACTGTTCCAGAGGCTGAAAACAAAGGGGGACAGAGTGTTGGCAGTCAGGGCCCCGAGGCTCTGGAACAACCCGAGGTTATAATAGTTTGGGATTTTTCATTACTTTTAGTTTTAATTTTGTTGTGATTTTTTGTTTTCAAATTCATTTAGTTTTAGTTAGTTTATAGAGTGAGGTTGCTAGTTTTATTTTAACTTTTATTAGTTTTAGTGTTAGTTTTAGTTTTTTTGTAGTGTGCTATGTGTTGGGTGGCAGATTCAAAGAGGTCATAATAAATGTTGCCTTTCTTTCCTTTGGTTTATCCATCTTAGCCCCAATAAAGTTATTAAGTCTTACAGTTCTAGGTGTGTTGAATTCAGGTTTGAGTATAGACATCACAGTCTCAATAAACATATTTAGCAATGTGTTGCATGTTCTAATAGAAACACTGAATTATGTATGAAACTGTATTGTATGTAACCATACAATACAGTTTCAGTTAGTTATTGTTTTTTTTAAACTCTTGTTTTGTTTTTGTTTTTTTTCAGTTTACGAAAATGTTTTTTCAATTCTACTTTTCATTATTTCGTTAGTTGTCGTTAACTATAATAACCTTGGAACAACCTGCCTGAGGAAATCAGGTCGGCTGAGTCAGTGATCTCTTTTAAATCTCTTCTTAAAACAGACTTTTATCAGAGAGCCTTTCCTGGTTTGACCTGAACTTTACCTTCCCTTGAACTGTCTTTGAACTGCACAGAACTATGTCATTCTCTAACATTATCTTTGTTTTTTGTTTCATGTCTGTTTTTAACTTGTGTTTGTAAAGAACGATGATGATGATGTGATGATGATGATGATGATGATGATGATGATGATGATGATGATGATGTGATGATGATGATGATGATGATGGATACATACATCATAGTAGAACCCTTAAAGCTCACCAGTGCATTCACAGAACGTCTCATTGAGCGTTTTTAGAGCCAAGCTAGTTATTTCTTCATGCCTCCTCTTCATGTGCTGTGTTGTTATATTCTGAGCTTCTCTCTGAAACTAAAGACTGACAGCAGTAACTGAGTCTGACTGAGGTGGTTTGATCCAGTGAGGAGGAAGAGGAGATGAATAAACAGAGACACAAAAACACTCCAGAGTTCAAACTCTCACTGAACAAACCTTTATTCTTTAGACATTCTGACAAAATCAAAATATTATTGTAAGCATGATTTGATTTAATTATGTTTTTTATTCAAGTAAAGGTGATTGTTGCTGTTGAACCTGCATCCTGTCAGAGTTGTTGCTTTAATAATCTTCTTTTTTATATTCTCATTAAATGTTTGCAGACAAAGAGAAGCTTTGACTCGTCGTTTCAAACTGTTAATCCTTTAATCAGTGTTTGTTGTCCTGTTGTTATTGTCCTTCTCAGCATCAACATGATTATTATTATTAATTATCTGACACCAGTAAGATAATAAATAACATTAAAGCCCACACAGCCTGTAATCAGTGGTGGAATGTAACTTATTACATTTACTCAAGAACTGTACTTCACTACAATATTAAGGTAGTTTTACTTGACTTGAATATTTCCTTTATATGTCACTTTATACTTGTAATCCACTACATTTTAAATTCAACACAAGTTACTTTCCCGGTTGATATTTAACATGAAAAAAATCAATTCAATGTGTTGATTTGTATTTGGTTTCCTGTAATTTTATTCTACATATATAAATATATATGAACTCTGTAACTTCAGTACTTTTGAGTGAAATTCTCCACGTCAGCAGTGTTTGCATTACTGCTGGAAAACCTGTTTATATGTCTGGATCGATACAGATGTTCACATCTGCACTGGCTAACCAAACATGGATCAACACTTGGAGGGACAAAGTGCGTCTCTCTGCAAATAGATATGAGACATAAATATATATAACCTGTTGATATGTATTAAAGGATAATATGGCAAGAAATGACAGAGAAACTCCATTTTATGGGATGTCAAAATTCGGGGAAGAAAAATAATGAATACGATAGCATGTCGTATTCTGTCATAAGAAGTCAAATTTTGAAATGCCTAAAAATGACTTTATTATAGTCTGTTGATATATATTAGGGTATAGTTTGCACAGAAATTACAGAAAATGTTATGTAATGGGACGTCCAGAAATTGCACAAAAACAAAAAAGTCACACCTTTTTTTGTCAAAAATGGTAAAATTTTAAAATGCCTAAAAATACTAAAAATGTATTTGTGGCTTTTTCATGAATGACAAAAAAACAGCATATTTTGGGATGTAAAAAATATGAAAAAAAAAAAAAATGTTTAGTAAGATGAAAAAATATAAATTGACTTTTTTGTGAAGACAGAGAACATGTTTTACACATATTGTCACAACAGCCACATGTTACACTGGTGCATTCAGAGAAACAAACACTAGTGAAGGATAGGGTCATTTAGCTTAGCTGAGCTGTAAGCGTGTTGAAATTATTATTTGTTAAAACTTCAGTGACTTTGCAGAAGAGCTGTTCAACAAACATTTAAGGCTCCCTTCCTCTATTGAGCTGCAGGTCAAGAGAGCACATCGTGTCCTCATACTGAACCTTTCCACTAAACCAGTCAGAACTAGATCAGGGTTCAGCTGTCTCAGTACATGAAATACGGTGGGTTCTGCTCATTTTCTAGAGGAAAATAAACATCTAAACAAATCAGGTTTATAGAGCTTCATGCTCTAAATGTCACTGTGTGATTGTTAAATTCAATATATAGAAGCATTATTTGTCTAAAAAACTACCACTCAGAGAAAAAGTTTCCCTGCCTTAGTCTCACCACTAGGGTTTCTCTCCAGTGTGAACCCGTTGGTGAGTTTTAAGGTGAGAACTCTGAGAAAAGGTTTTCCCACATTGGTCACACCAGTACGGCTTCTCTCCAGTGTGGATGCGTCGGTGGAATTCAAGGCTATTACTGTGAGAAAAAGTTTTTCCACATTGGTCACAGCTGTAAGGTTTCTCTCCAGTGTGGATGCGTTGATGACTTCTCAGGTGCTGTAGTCGACTGAAAGCATTCCCACAATAGTCACAGCTGTAAGGTTTCTCTCCAGTGTGGATGCGTTGATGACTTCTCAGGTGCTGTAGTCGACTGAAAGCATTCCCACAATGGTCACAGCTGTAAGGTTTCTCTCCAGTGTGGATGCGTTGATGACTTCTCAGGTTCTGTAGTCGACTGAAAGCATTCCCACAATGGTCACAGCTGTAAGGTTTCTCTCCAGTGTGGATGCGTTGATGACTTCTCAGGTTCTGTAGTCGACTGAAAGCATTCCCACAATGGTCACAGCCGTAGGGTTTCTCTCCAGTGTGGATGCGTTGATGACTTCTCAGGTGGTGTTTCTGATTGAAAGTTTTCACACATTGGTCACAGCTGTAAGGTTTCTCTCCAGTGTGGATGCGTTGATGACTTCTCAGGTGCTGTAGTTGACTGAAAGCATTCCCACAATGGTCACAGCTGTAAGGTCTCTCTCCAGTATGGATGCGGAGATGAAACTTTAAACCTCCAGCTGTTGAATACGTTTTGTCACAGAGCTGACAGTGGTGCCGTTTGAGTCTCTCTCTTCCTTCCTGTTTCAACAGACAGACAGAGAGACACGGTGGTGAGATGCCATGGTGGAGTAAGTGATTCATAACCATAAATAATATTTAGAGCACGTCTGTACAACATAACCCTTAATGGTCAAGAGTGAACCTGCAGGGTTAGACTCCACACAGAAAATGTGTTTGTTATAGCAGTGGCAGAGTGAATTGTTGGCAATCAGCATCATCGTCTCAACTTCTGCTTTTTTCTCTTTCTCACTTCTAGAAATAAAACACCACTTTTGATGAGGTAATAACTAATGCCATACACTTATTCATTGATATAATTTTAAGCTGTATGCTTTGAAATAGGAAGTTTATTATAGGAAGTATATATATATATATATATATTGTTTGATCCCAGAGATTGCCCTTGTGAAGGGACTTCTGGACCAGCTTCCTGCCAAGAGGTCAGATCCCTTTTTCCTGAGAATATTATCTCAGCAGGTATTTTGGGAACCTATAATTTAAGCTGGTGGTGAGGAGACACGCCTAGCTTCTGACTGCCTTGGTCCTGACACCTATCCTGCTTCCTCCAGCGTGGCACCTGTTGAGAAACCCTGGAATACAGATACCACACTGGCCACGTCCGGTTATGGCAGCTCTCCTCTTGTTGATCTGTGCACTTGGAATTTGCTAGGTTAATTTTAGTGGCTGTGAAAATAAGCCTCAAGGATAGTTAAAATTTATTTGGCTAGGGTAACCAATAAAAACCTAGTTATTACACACCACCCCCTAATACCAAAAGATTAAAAATAAAAAATAAAATATAAGGTCCTTATAATACCAAAAGATTAAAAATAAAAAATAAAATCTAAGGTCCTTTTAATACCCAAAGATTAAAAATAAAAATAAAATCTAAGGTCCTTTTAATACCCAAAGATTAAAAATAAAAAATAAAATCTAAGGTCCACTACTTCACTTTAAATGCAATTGAAAATGTATTGATAGTATAGCAAGATGCAAGCTCACAGCAAAAATTGATTTCAAAGTGATTACTTAAAATATTCAAAAATCTCAATAATAAAATGATTATAAACTACTGAATGTCTTACCATGATATCCTAACTGCCTGTGTTGAATGAAGCTGTAGCTGGGTATTAAACTTGAAGGTTTTGGAGAAGGAGACGTGAGAGTTGTCTGGCCAAGAAACTCTTCTGCAATGCCAGGCTTCAGGCCTCAGCTGTGACTCTCCCCTCTGGCCAGAGTTGGAGCGATCCTGGACTGGTCCCTGGGTCCTGGCTTCAGTGTGGACTTGGAAAGAAGACTTCTTTAATCGATCATCGACTGGCGTTGGAATGGTCACCCTCCTTCTCACTCGTCTCTCGTCTTCACCGGTCAGATTGGAATCTTCTTTCTTGATGTGGATGTCCTCACTCTGTCTTCTTCTTGATTGTAGAACTGGAGTCTTTTTCCCCCGATGTGGTCGATCAGGTGTCGTCCTCAGCTCTTGAGAGTCGGTTGAAGAGTCTTGCAGCTCCCCGGGAAGGATGACCAAGATTATTTCTTATGTTACAGCTTCTATACTCTGCTGCTCATCCTTTCAGATCACTTCCTCCTTGCCACTCCTTGCACCAGTCCTCTCATTGGTTACATCTCTCTTCTGGTTTCCACTGCCGCCATCTCTCGGACCGTCCCTCTCCCCTCCTCTTCACCTGTCTCCTTCGGCCCAACACGTTCCACACGTACACCATGTCTCGGCTCAATCCTTCCTCTTTGGAGTTCCCCTTTGTCTACTAGCTTCGCCCTGTCTCAATCACCTTATTACCAAATCTCCAACGATCAATCCGGTTACCACACGTTCTGATACTGACCTTACTGCATTCATTACACAGTTTTTCCATCAAGTCACATCAACCTTTTACACTCATCATTTTACATACAATCATCATCAACTTTTCATTAGCATCTTTTTCACAATAATCATACTAAATCAACATCAATCATTACAGTGCCATTTATGCATCACATTATTTATTATGAAAGTGTCCAATTGTCCCCCACTGTTGTTACCCTGCTGGAAAGTCCCTGGTCTCCCCAGCCTCTTGCTGCCTAGCTGGTAAGCCCCTGATTTCCACAGCTTTATTCTGCTTAGCTGGTGTGTGGCGAGTAGATCTCAACTCACTTGACAATATATATATAGATATATATATATAGCTTGGTCTGCATGAATGCTGCACCCATATTATATATGTGTGTGTGTATTTTTTTTTTTTTGCCTGACCTACTGCTAACAGATTTCATAGTTTGATCTGAAGTGTGTTCATTGTTGCGAAATAGTAGAAACATTTCTTTTGTTAATTATTTGCATTATTTGCTATCACTGGCTCGTTTCAATCATCTATCATTATGATATTCCATGAAAAGGGTTGCACTTTTTTACTTACTTAACAAGTCAACTGAGAACCACAGACTGCCCTTGATTACCTGGACAAGTCCCAAAATACACTCCACACAAACAGGCACATACAGTAACAAAGGCTATGACACATCAATACAGGACATGACGCTGTATAGGTGAGAAGTGGTTAAAAAAGTTTTCCAAGGTATGTTTTTTAGACTGATGCAGACCTACATCATTGGAAGATAGGACAATTATATAATGCTTTCTTTGATTGTTGTACAGTCTGCTGATTGATGATGCCTACATGATCATTTATGTAGCCTATAAAATAATCACTCACTTCTCTGCATTTTGCTGCTTTCAGGTTTCCGTTAATGACATAAACAATGACAAACCTATTTATTAATAGCAAAAAACACAAAATGTCGCTGCAAAAGACATTACAAAGACAGTTTTTATGTTCACTAAAGTTTTATTAAAATTTTAGATCAATCTTCAGTCAAATAGTCGTTTAGTAAATGTACAGCAGTAGGGACAAATACTCCATCCAGGCGCAGTTTCTACCGAGTTTCCGAAATCCCGACTGTCCCTGAACTAACCACGATGACGTAGTGCACTCTAGGCAGAGCTTGGCGTGTGACGTGCTGTCATGGGCGGGGCTTGACCGTCCAGCCAGTCAAGCCCCGCCTCCCGCCGCACACGTTAGAACTTGTTTTTATCTGCAGGGAGCAGAGAAGAGTCTGATTCTGATAAAGTTACACAGAGAAGGAGAAGCTCAATAAACTACTTTTGATTTGATGGGAAAAGAAACTAAAGCTGGAGCTTTTTAGAGCTGATTGATCTGAATCTGATCAGAACAGAGACCCCCCTCCCCCTCCCCCTCCCGAATACACAAAGAAGCGGCGGGAAAATATCGCGGAAAACAAAGTATTTAATGTGTCCCACTCATTTGTACATGAAGCCAGAAAACACGGAGACAACAGAATAAAGTCTGACCTGAACATCGGTGCTATCAGAGCCTGCTGCTGGTCTACTGGAGTCCTCCGGGTCCTGGTTCTGCTCCATTCCGCTGTGTGCTGCCGGTCCTGGTCCTGGTTTCCGTTTGAAGAGGACTCTGTTGTGTTGCAGTCTGACTCTATGCCCCGCCCCCCGCAGCTTCTCATTGGCTGAGCAATGAAACGCTGATCATCCAATCAGAGCAAACTTTTTCTATTTAATGTTATTTTTAACCCTTTGGAGTTTGGGGCTGTTTTGACACTATTTTTGTATATTTTTTTAAAAACAACCTCACCTATATGACCTGATCATTTTTTCATTTTGACTTACTGGATCAACATTTTGAAAACACACAAAAACACACACAAAAAACAAATACATACACCAAAAAACCCCACACAAATATACTATTTTTTTTTTTTTTTACAAAAGACATAAAAAGACACAAAACACACCGAAAACACGTATGTTTTTGTTTTTTTACAAGAAACACACAAAAAATGAAAGAAAAACTAACACGTACCAAAAACACATAAAAAAACACATAAAAATACACAAAAACCAACAAAAAAAACTTAAACATAAAAGAATACATGAAATCAATATATATCAATAATAAAATGCTGAAGAATTTGAAAATATCTAGAAAAAAGGGAAAATAACACTTTTTTTTTTTTTTTTTACCATTGCTGAAAAAGTGTTAATGCATTAAATTGGACATGGAAACTTGTGGAGAAGCCAAAACTTTAGAGTTCAGCTGACAGCAGGGAAACATGCTGCTGAACGTTTTTAGGTTCTGACGTCATGAAGAAGTCGTGCTCCGGCGCTTTTGGTGGATCCAGAGGGTTAACTCTAATGGAAAAGTGTTTCTACATTCCTTAATTGTTAATATCATCATTATTATTACTGTATTTCGGGGCGTCCAGGTGGCTCACACTGGTAGATTGCTTACCATTAAGGCTGGGTCCTTGCTACGGCGGAGCCGGGTTCGAATCCGGCCTGAGCTCCCTTTGCCGCATGTCTTCCCCTCTATCACCTGCTTTCTATCTATCACTTTCAATAAAAAAGCAAAAATGTCAAAAAAATTATCTTAAAAAAATAAAAATGATTACTTCATTTCGAAACTTTTATTTCAATACTAATTTAAAGCCTAATATAATATCCAAATATAATATATAATAATATCACCTTCCAAATATTTCTAAAATACGATCTATGCTAACTTTTAAAGACACAGAGACCATTTTACATGCTTTTATCTCATCACGCTTGGATTACTGCAACAGCCTTTTTACCTGCCTGAAGCAAAAATCCATTCATAGACTCCAGATTGTCCAGAATTCAGCTGTTTTAGTTTTAATTTGGTTGTGATTTTTTTGTTTTCAAATTCAGTTAGTTTTAGTTAATTTTTAGAGTGAGTTTGCTAGTTTTAGTTTAGTTTTTATTAGTTTTAGTGTTAGTTTTAGTTTTTTTGTAGTGTGCTATGTGTTTGGTACCAGATTCAATGAGGTCATAATACATTTTGCCTTTATTTCCTTTGGCTTATCCATCTTAGCCCCAGTAGAGTTATTAACTCTTGCAGTTCTGGGTGTATTGAATTTTGGTTTGAGTATAGAAATCCCAGTCTCAATAAACATATTTACCAATGTGTTGCATGTTCTAATAGAAACACTGAATTATGTATGAAAAAAGTTGACAAAGACGTAAACGAAGGACATTTTCAATGTAATTTAGTTACTTTTGTAACCACACATTAGATTTTCAGTAAGTGATTATGTTATTTTAAAACTCTTCATTATAAAGAGTGAAGGATAGGGTCATTTAGCTTAGCTTAGCTGTAACTGTGTTATAACTATTATTTGTTAAAACTTCAGTGGCTTTGCAGAAGAGCTGTTCAACAAACATTTAAGGCTCCCTTCCTCTAATGAGCTGCAGGTCAAGAGAGCACATCGTGTCCTCATACTGAACCTTTCCACTAAACCAGTCAGAACTAGATCAGGGTTCAGCTGTTTCACTAAATGAAATACGGTGGGTTCTGCTCATTTTCTAGAAGAAAATAAACATCTAAGAAAATCAGGTTTATAGAGCTTCATGCTCCAAATGTCACTGTGTGATTATTAAATTCAATATATAGAAGCATTATTTAGTGTACAGACTGTTATTTCAATGTATTCCATTAAATTAATGGTTTTTTAGATGTATTTTTATGGCATGTTTGATCATTTTGAAAGTTGATGATGATGGTGTGAAACAGAGTTGGGAGAAAATTGATACGAAAACAAAATTCAACGTGTTAATGAGACTTAATTTTATTTTTAACCAGTACATGATGATATCGGTATAATACACAAAAACAAATGCTTTAGACATTGTAACAATTTACGCCGACACAGTGAATTAACGTTACCACTAAAAAATGAAGGAGTGACCGTTCAGTTATAAAAGTACAAAGGCTAGAGATTTTTGATAGCAACAAAATGTTTATTTATAAATAAGGGCGATCCCGAAATTACGGCATGTACAAAAGAACAGAAAAAGGCCTTAATATAGGCTGAAGAGTCACAGTTCACCTTTACGAAAAATATAATCCCCAACGAAAAAAGGTAATCCACAAGTGAAAAAAAATAGAAAAAGGTAATCCACCAAAAAATATATAATCCACAAAAGGAAAGAAGGCAGCACTCCAACCAGGGAAAAGTTTCAATCTAGTCTTAATAAGACAAACAAAAAGAAGGGTGAGGGCCTTTACTCCCCCAAAGGGAAAAAACAATTCAGCCACTTACAGCCCTGCAGCTAGCAACTATGTGTCCACAGGCAGTAAGTCGATGACCGTCTCAACAAATCCAAATGGGCTTTTTAGCCAGTGTGTTGAGTCTGTCTCTGTGTTCTTTCTGTGTTCTTCTGTCTTCTCCCTCTGTGTTCACACTGATTTCTCTCCTTGTTCTGCTCACCTGGCCTTGCATTTGTTAATTCCCAATCACCCCTCCCCCGCAGCACACTTGAGCTCACTCTCCTGCAGCAGCAGATCACCAGACTCTGCAGGCAGCAGGTTCACACACACAGACGCACAGGATTCACTTAATTGGGTGGCAATGTCACAACATGCATGAGTTGGTGTTTCATCTCCTCTCTTGGTTCATTAGTTCAGGACAAAGAACAATTTGAGGGATGATGTGGTTTCCAGCTGGACATTTTCCGTTTAATTCAACGGTAAAAATGTTCAATTCAGCATAAAAAGTTTCACATAAAACATTGAGCCTATCCCAAAGAGTTTCCTACCTGTGACAGTGAGGGAGTCGCAGGAGGCTTTAAGAGAACAGACCAACACCAGGAACTTTAATCAGACAGCACAATGAGCAATCTGTTTTTATTGAAGGCTTAAAACAGTTTTATGATGTGGATATTAAAGATGAAGATGAAGAAGAAAAGAGGCTACTAATAATGCTCCAACAACTTTTATTTTTTCTAAAAAAACACTCAGAGAAAAAGTTTTCCTGCCTTCGTCTCACCACTAGGGTTTCTCTCCAGTGTGAACCCGTTGGTGAGTTTTAAGGTGAGAACTCTGAGAAAAGGTTTTCCCACATTGGTCACACCAGTACGGCTTCTCTCCAGTGTGGATGCGTCGGTGGTATTCAAGGTTACAACTGTGAGAAAAGGTTTTCCCACATTGGTCACACCAGTACGGCTTCTCTCCAGTGTGGAGGCGTCGGTGGTATTCAAGGTTACAACTGTGAGAAAAAGTTTTTCCACATTGGTCACAGCTGTAAGGTTTCTCTCCAGTGTGGATGCGTTGATGACTTCTCAGGCTATCTAGTCGACTGAAAGCATTCCCACACTGGTCACAGCTGTAAGGTTTCTCTCCAGTGTGGATGCGTTGATGACTTCTCAGGCTATCTAGTCGACTGAAAGCATTCCCACACTTGTCACAGCTGTAAGGTTTCTCTCCAGTGTGGATGCGTTGATGACTTCTCAGGTGCTGTATTTGACTGAAAGCATTCCCACAATGGTCACAGCTGTAAGGTTTCTCTCCAGTGTGGATGCGTTGATGTTTTCTCAGGTGCTGTATTTGACTGAAAGCATTCCCACAATGGTCACAGCTGTAAGGTTTCTCTCCAGTGTGGATGCGTTGATGTTTTCTCAGGTGCTGTATTTGACTGAAAGCATTCCCACAATGGTCACAGCTGTAAGGTTTCTCTCCAGTGTGGATGCGTTGATGTTTTCTCAGGCTCGATTTCTGATTGAAAGCATTCCCACACTGGTCACAGCTGTAAGGTCTCTCTCCAGTGTGGATACGTTGATGATTTCTCAAGCTCTGTTTTTCATTGAAAGAATTCCCACGTTGGTCACAGCTGTAAGGTTTCTCTCCACTGTGGATGCGTTGATGACTTCTCATGTGCTGTAGTTGACTGAAAGCATTCCCACATTGGTCACAGCTGTAAGGTCTCTCTCCAGTATGGATGCGGAGATGAACCTTCAAACTTCCAGCTGTTGAGTAGGTTTTGTCACAGAGCTGACAGTGGTGCCGTTTGAGTCTCTCTCGTCCTTCCTGTTTCAACAGACAGACAGAAAGAGAGACACGGTGGTGAGATGCTATGGTGGAGTAAGCGATTTATAACCATAAATAATATTTAGAGCACGTCTGTACAACATAACCCTTAATGTTCAAGAGTGAACAGGTGTTACCACCTGCAGGGTTAGACTCCACACAGAAAATGTGTTTGTTATAGCAGTGGCAGAGTGAATTGTTGGCCATATATATATATATATATATATATATATATATATATATATATATATATATATATATATATATATATATATATATATATATATATATATATATAAATAGCTTGGTCTGCATGAATGCTGCACCCATATTATATATGTGTGTGTGTATTTATTTTTTTTGCCCGACCTACTGCTAACAGATTTCATAGTTTGATCTGAAGTGTGTTCATTGTTGCGAAATAGTAGAAACATTTCTTTTGTTAATTATTTGCTATCACTGCCTTTTTTAAATCATCTATCATTATGCACTTTTTTACTTACTTAACAAGTCAACTGAGAACCACAGACTGCCCTTGATTACCTGGACCAAGTCCCAAAATACACTCCACACAAACAGGCACATACAGTCACAAAGGCTATGACACATCAATACAGGACATGACGCTGTATAGGTGAGAAGTGGTTAAAAAAGTTTTCCAAGGTATGTTTTTTAGACTGATGCAGACCTACATCATTGGAAGATATGACAATTATATAATGCTTTCTTTGATTGTTGTACAGTCTGCTGATTGATGATGCCTACATGATCATTTATGTAGCCTATAAAATAATCACTCACTTCTCTGCATTTTGCTGTTTTCAGGTTTCCGTTAATGACAAACAATGACAAACCTATTTATTAATAGCAAAAAACACAATATGTCGCTGCAAAAGACATTGCAAAGACAGTTTTTATGTTCACTAAAGTTTTATTAAAATTTTAGATCAATCTTCAGTCAAATAGTCGTTTAGTAAATGTACAGCAGTAGGGAAAAATACTCCATCCAGGCGCTGTTTCTACCGAGTTTCCGAAATCCCGACTGTCCCTGAACTAACCACGATGACGTAAGCACTCTAGGCAGAGCTTGGCGTGTGACGTGCTGTCATGGGCGGGGCTTGACCGTCCAGCCAGTCAAGCCCCGCCTCCCGCCGCACACGTTAGTATTGAAGCCGGCCGCAGCCGTTAGTACTTGTTTTTATCTGCAGGGAGCAGAGAAGAGTCTGATTCTGATAAAGTTACACAGAGAAGGAGAAGCTCAATAAACTACTTTTGATTTGATGGGAAAAGAAACTAAAGCTGGAGCTTTTTAGAGCTGATTGATCTGAATCTGATCAGAACAGAGACCCCCCTCCCCCTCCCCCTCCCGAATACACAAAGAAGCGGCGGGAAAATATCTCGGAAAACAAAGTATTTAATGTGTCCCACTCATTTGTACATGAAGCCAGAAAACACGGAGACAACAGAATAAAGTCTGACCTGAACATCGGTGCTATCAGAGCCTGCTGCTGGTCTACTGGAGTCCTCCGGGTCCTGGATCTGCTCCATTCCGCTGTGTGCTGCCGGTCCTGGTCCTGGTTTCCGTTTGAAGAGGACTCTATTGTGTTGCTGGGTGACTATATGCCCCGCCCCCCGCAGCTTCTCATTGGCTGAGCCATGAAACGCTGATCATCCAATCAGAGCAAACTATTTCTATTTCATGGACTTTTAACTCTTTGGAGTTTGGGGCTATTTTGACACTATTTATGTCTATTTTTCCAGCACAACCTCACCTATATGACTTACTGCATCAACATTTTGAAAACACGCAAAAAACATAGAAAACAACAAAACAAATAAAGAAACAAATAAAAACACAAAAAACACACAAACCCCCCCAACCTTTGTTTTTAAAACGACATAAAAAGACACAAAAACACACCAAAAAATTACAATAAACAAATAAAACATACACAAAATAATTAAAAAATAAACACATATAAAAAAACACATAAAAAACACAAAAAATACAAAAACACAAAAATTAAAAACACATACAATAAATACTAAAACACACTTTACACTTGGTCAAGGTGTTTTTTTTTTTTTTTTACCATTGCTGAAAAAGGGTTGATGCATTAAATTGGACATGGAAACTTGTGGAAAAGCCAAAACTTTAGAGTTCAGCTGACAGCAGGGAAACATGCTGCTGAACGTTTTTAGGTTAAAAAAAAATCCTTCCATAGACTCCAGATTGTCCAGAATTCAGCTGCCAGACTTTTAACCACAACCAAGAAATATGATCACATCACTCCTGTTTTAGTGTCCTTACACTGGCTCCCAGTATGTTTTAGAATTGATTTTAAGATTTGACTGATTAATTTTAAGGCCCTTCATGGCCTCACTCCCTGCTACATATCTGACCTCTTAACACCTACACACCAGTCTGTACTTTGAGACCCTCAGAGGTCTCCTGACTGTTCCAGAGGCTGAAAACAAAGGGGGACAGAGTGTTGGCAGTCAGGGCCCCGAGGCTCTGGAACAACCCGAGGTTATAATAGTTTGGGATTTTTCATTACTTTTAGTTTTAATTTTGATGTGATTTTTTCTTTTCAAATTCATTTAGTTTTAGTTAGTTTATAGAGTGAGGTTGCTAGTTTTAGTTTAGTTTTTATTAGTTTTAGTGTTAGTTTTAGTTTTTTTGTAGTGTGCTATGTGTTGGGTGGCAGATTCAAAGAGGTCATAATAAATGTTGCCTTTCTTTCCTTTGGTTTATCCATCTTAGCCCCAATAAAGTTATTAACTCTTACAGTTCTAGGTGTATTGAATTCAGGTTTGAGTATAGACATCACAGTCTAAATAAACATATTTACCAATGTGTTGCATGTTCTAATAGAAACACTGAATAATGTATGAAACTGTATTGTATGTAACCATACAATACAGTTTCAGTTAGTTATTGTTTTTTTTGTTTGTTTTTTTCAGTTTACAAAAATGTTTTTTCAACTCTACTTTTCATTATTTCGTTAGTTGTCGTTAACTATAATAACCTTGGAACAACCTGCCTGAGGAAATCAGGTCGGCTGAGTCAGTGATCTCTTTTAAATCTCT
Source organism: Centropristis striata (assembly GCF_030273125.1). Classification (NCBI taxonomy): domain Eukaryota; kingdom Metazoa; phylum Chordata; class Actinopteri; order Perciformes; family Serranidae; genus Centropristis; species Centropristis striata. The sequence goes on along the minus strand of NC_081533.1, from coordinate 2,439,462 downwards.
TCTTAAAACAGACTTTTATCAGAGAGCCTTTCCTGGTTTGACCTGAACTTTACCTTCCCTTGAACTGTCTTTGAACTGCACAGAACTATGTCATTCTCTAACATTATCTTTGTTTTTTGTTTCATGTCTGTTTATAACTTGTGTTTGTAAAGAACTATGTAGAATGTGTTGTGAAAAGTTGTTGTTGTTGTGATGATGATGATGATGATGATGATGATGATGATGATGATGATGATGATGAGGATGATGAGGATGATGTGATCATAGACATATATACATAGACTCCGCATTGAGTGCTGAAGCGTACGTCGACGTCGCCGCCATCTTGGATGTGGCAAAGTGGAGAAGCGGAGACAGCGAGAAGATGCCTCATTCATGTGCTGCATGGAAATGTACCAACAGATTTACAGTACAAACCCGATCGCATGGCCTTACCTTTCACAGGTAAGAATCAAAAAATACTTTTGATTGTATCTGGCTATTATAACGTCATTTTACGAACAGAATTTGCTGATTTTGGCTAATACTATGAAGTCCCGCGCATAACACTAATAAGATAGATTACTTTATTCATCCCCGAAGGGAAATTCGGTTGTCACAGCAGTCCGGTATTCAAGTACAATAAAATACAATAGAATAAAATAAAATACTGAGGTAGCATGAATTAAAAACAACAATAGAAAAAACACTGGATAGAACAAGGACACTTAAGAAGTTAAAAAAGCAGATCAGTTGGTAGATAGATAGATAGATAGATAGATAGATAGATAGATAGATAGATAGATAGATAGATAGATAGATAGATAGATAGATAGATAGATAGATAGATATACTTTATTTATCCCAAGCTGGGAAATTACAGTGTAGATTGGCAAGATGATGGTAATTATAATTATACTGATGATATGATGGCAGCAATGCTATAGTGACTAGACGGTATATAATTACAGTACAGTATATAATATAAAATATATGTAATAATAAATAGTAAAAATATAAAATAAAATAATTATTTTTGTTAATCTTGACCAACAACTTAACACTTTTATTTGGCAGAATAAACCAGCCCGTGTTAAGAAAAACATTCTTCAACTTCCTAAACCTGAAGGAGGGCTAGCATTGCCAAACTTTCGCTACTATTTTTGGGCCTGCAACATTAATAAACTTATATACTGGCTCCATGGGGAAGGTGCAGACACCTGTCCACCCTGGGCTCACACTGAGATATCATCTTCTTCTTGTTCTCTACATTCGACGATCTGTTCACAGCTTCCCATAAGTGCCCGTGATGTTTCACCTAATCCGGTGGTCACCAATACAATTAAAATTTGGATCCAGTTCAGAAAGCAGCACGGTTTTCATAGGGCTTCGACTCTTGCCCCAGTTTAGAATAATTATGCATTTTTCCCTTCCCGCTCGGACCCTACATTTCGCATTTGGTCGGATAAGGGCCTCAGAACACTTAAGGACCTGTATGAAGACGGTGTTTTCACATCCTTTGCATCTCTGTCAGATAGATACAACCTGCCTAATAGCCATTTTTTTCGGTATCTTCAAATGAGACATTTTATCCAAAAACAGTTCCCACATTTCCCAAACCGCCCCCCCGAAGCTGAAATAGACCAATTGCTGTCTCTCGATCTGCGACAAAAGCGACTGATATCTGTTATTTATAATAAGATTGCACTTCTGAGCCCAGTCCTCACTATATTGCTAAAAAATGCATGGGAGAAGGATTTGGGGATAGACATTACTGATATCCAGTGGAGAGACATGTTAAAACTGACCCATACTTCGTCTATTTGTGCCAGGCATGCTCTATTACAGTGGAAGGTGCTTCACAGAGCCCATTTCACCAACGCTAAATTGGCAGAAATATATCCAAGTCACAGTGATGCCTGTAACCGTTGTAAACAGTCCCCAGCCGACCATGTGCACATGTTCTGGTCATGTCCGAGGCTGACCAACTTTTGGTCCAGTATATTCCAAACTCTCAAACAGGCTTTCAATGTAAATTTAGAACCAAATTCCCTGACTGCTCTTTTTGGTCTTCCTCTGTCTAAGAATCTCCCTGTTTCTGTACAGCGTGTCATGGCCTTTACCACCCTGCTGGCCAGGCGTGCCATTCTACTCAAATGGCAGCATGTTTCTCCACCGACCCATAACAGTTGGATACGGGAAATTTTACAATGTCTAAAGTTAGAGAAGTTAAGGTTCTCACAGAAGGGATCTCTGACAGCATTCCATAAAACTTGGGACCCACTGCTGGCCTATATTAGCAACAGTCTTATTGTGACTCCTGATGATGCCGAGGACGCTTCTTAATTCTTGGAAAGAGAGAGTGCCCCCCCCATATTTTTTTTTTTTTTTTTTTTTTTTTTTTTTGTTTGTTTATTTTATTGATTTATTTTTTTGTCTTAACCATACTTCAGTATTTACTTATGTTGCTGTATGTTGTGTAATAATTTAGTTGTGATTACATCTGATGTGGGTTGTTGGGAGGGATAGTGGGATTCATGTTGGGGTTCTCTTTTTGTCTTGTTCTCTTTTATTTTAGTACTTCACTCTAAGGCAGACGCTTTCCAACACAATGTGTAACTGAGATTTTATCCTGTACTGTCTGCAAAAACTCAATAAAGAAATTGGGAAAAATAAAAATAAAATAAAATAAAATAAAATAATTATAAATAAAATAGTATGATATATAATATATAGTATGATATATAATATATAAATATCTAATAATAGTAATAGTAATAATAATAAATAAGGCCGGTATAATAATAATAGTAGTATATTACAGTATATAGTAATAATAATAATAGTAATGTCAGCAACAGTACATATAATAATAATAATAATAATAATAATAACAAATAAAAATAATAATAATAATAGCAATTGTATAGCTGTATAGATATGTATTCTCATCAATGCCCCCTGTGTAGATATACTGTATATATGTTCATCAATGTGAATATAAAAACGATTAATCAAATCAGTTAAATGTAAACGTTAGTGCTCTTTATTCAGAAAACCCTCATGTCACATCTACATTTCAGGATCTGGTTATTATAGACACAGATTAAATGTTAAATTTCAATATGTAATGTTGCTCCGCTGTTCGATCTGCCCTCTGTCTGCTCTGCTCTCTGTCTCTGTGTGTGTGTGTGTGCGGCGCTGACTCGCCCACTAGGCAGCCTCTTGGTAATTACGTCTCGCAAAGTTGTGTGCAAAGCGCCGGTCAATTTACGTGCACGTGTACTGGTCCTATGAAAAACATTGAACACCGGACATTCTGCTGAATTTATAAAACCCGGCCGGACGCCCCGGACAGGACGTAAAAAGTGGATATGTCCGGGCAAAAGAGGACGCTTGGTCACCCTAAACATAAGGAGTAAACATTTATAATCATCACTTTAAAAGTTACATACTTTGTTTTTGGTGCCTATTTGTTTCCCAGATATATTAGTGTGTGTGTGTGTGTGTGTGTGTGTGTGTGTGTGTGTGTGTGTGAATGGGTGAATAAGAGGCATTAACTTAAAGCACTTTGTAGAAAGGCGCTTTATGAAGTTCAGTCCGTTTCCTTTCATTAGTTTACAGGCAGATCTGCCACATCCAATATGGCGGACGCGCTGACCAACGGACCAACCTGCTCAATGCGGAGTCTATGTATATATGTCTATGGATGTGATGATGATGATGATGATGATGATGATGATGATGATGATGATGATGTGATGATGATGATGATGATGTGATGATCATGATGAGATGATGATGATGATGACGATGATGATGATAATGTGATGATGATGATGATGATGGTGATCATGATGATGATCATGATCATCATCATGATCATGATGAGATGATGATGATGTGATGATGGTGATGATGATGACGATGATGATGATGTGATGATGATGATGATGATGATGTGATGATCATGATGAGATGATGATGATGATGACGATGATGATGATGTGATGATGATGATGATGATGGTGATCATGATGATGATCATGATCATCATCATGATCATGATGAGATGATGATGATGTGATGATGATGATGATGATGATGTGATGATGATGATGATGATGATGATGATGATGATGATCATGATGAGATGATGATGATGATGATGTGATGATGATGATGATGTGATGATGATGATGATGATGATGATGTGATGATGATGATGATGATGTGATGATGATGATGATGATGTGATGATGATGATGATGATGATGATGTGATGATGATGATGATGATGATGATGATGATGATGATGATGATGATGTGATGATGATGATGATGATGATGATGATGTGATGATGATGATGATGATGATGATGATGATGATGATGTGATGATGATGATGTGATGATGATGATGAGATGATGATGTGATGATGATGATGATGATGATGATGATGATGATGGATACATACATCATAGTAGAACCCTTAAAGCTCACCAGTGCATTCACAGAACGTCTCATTGAGCGTTTTTAGAGCCAAGCTAGTTATTTATTCATGCCTCCTCTTCATGTGCTGTGTTGTTATATTCTGAGCTTCTCTCTGAAACTAAAGACTGACAGCAGTAACTGAGTCTGACTGAGGTGGTTTGATCCAGTGAGGAGGAAGAGGAGATGAATAAACAGAGACACAAAAACACTCCAGAGTTCAAACTCACACTGAACAAACCTTTATTCTTTAGACATTCTGACAAAATCAAAATATTATTGTAAGCATGATTTGATTTAATTCTGTTTTTTATTCAAGTAAAGGTGATTGTTGCTGTTGAACCTGCATCCTGTCAGAGTTGTTGCTTTAATAATCTTTTTTATATTCTCATTAAATGTTTGCAGACAAAGAGAAGCTTTGACTCGTCGTTTCAAACTGTTAATCCTTTAATCAGTGTTTGTTGTCCTGTTGTTATTGTCCTTCTCAGCATCAACATGATTATTATTATTAATTATCTGACACCAGTAAGATAATAAATAACATTAAAGCCCACACTGCCTGTAATCAGTGGTGGAATGTAACTTATTACATTTACTCAAGAACTGTACTTCACTACAATATTAAGGTAGTTTTACTTTACTTGAATATTTCCTTTATATGTCACTTTATACTTGTAATCCACTACATTTTAAATTCAACACAAGTTACTTTCCCGGTTGATATTTAACATGAAAAAAATCAATTCAATGTGTTGATTTGTATTTGGTTCCCTGTCATTTTATTCTATATATAGAAATATAAATGAACTCTGTAACTTCAGTACTTTTGAGTGAAATTCTCCACGTCAGCAGTGTTTGCATTACTGCTGGAAAACCTGTTTATATGTCTGGATCGATACAGATGTTCACATCTGCACTGGCTAACCAAACATGGATCAACACTTGGAGGGACAAAGTGCGTCTCTCTGCAAATAGATATGAGACATAAATATATATAACCTGTTGATACATATTAAAGCATAATATGGCAAGAAATGACAGAGAAACTCCATTTTATGGGATGTCAAAATTCGGGGAAGAAAAATAATGAATACGATAGCATGTCGTATTCTGTCATAAGAAGTCAAATTTTGAAATGCCTAAAATTACTTCATTATAGTCTGTTGATATATATTAGGGTATACTTTGCACAGAAATGACAGAAAATGTTATGTAATGGGACGTCTAGAAGTTGCACAAAAACAAAAAAGTCATACCTTTTTTGTCAAAAATGGTAAAAATTTAAAATGCCTAAAAATTCTAAAAATGTCTTTATTAAAGTCTGTTGATACATGTAGTAGGGTGGCTTTTTCATAAATGACGATAAAAACACCATATTTTGAGATGTACAAAATTTGACAAAAATAATAATTTATAGTAAGTGGAAAATATATAAATTGACTTTTTTGTGAAGACAGAGAACATGTTTTACAAATATTGTCACAACAGCCACATGTTACACTGCTGCATTCAGAGAAACACACACTAGTGAAGGATAGGGTCATTTAGCTTAGCTTAGCTGTAACTGTGTTACAATTATTATTTGATAAAACTTCAGTGACCTTGCAGAAGAGCTGTTCAACAAACATTTAAGGCTCCCTTCCTCTATTGAGCTGCAGGTCAAGAGAGCACATCGTGTCCTCATACTGAACCTTTCCACTAAACCAGTCAGAACTAGATCAGGGTTCAGCTGTTTCACTAAATGAAATACGGTGGGTTCTGCTCATTTTCTAGGAGAAAATAAACATCTAAAAAAAATCAGGTTTATAGAGCTTCATGCTCCAAATGTCACTGTGTGATTATTAAATTCAGTATATATAAGCATTATTTAGTGTGCTGACTGTGTTTTTTCAATGTATTCCATTAAATTAATGTGTTTTTAGATATATTTCTTGGCATGTGTGATCATTTCAGCCTATTATTTCAGCTGCAAGATGATGGTGTGAGGCAGAGTTGGGAGAAAATTGATATAAAAACATAATTCAACGTGTTAATGAGACTTCATTTTAATTTTAACCGGTACATGAGAATATTGGTATAAAAACAGACAAATAATGCTTTAGACATATATGAGCTGCTGTTTCTTCTCCTCTCTTGGTTCATTAATTCAGGACAAAGAACAATTTGAGGGATGATGTGGTTTCCAGCTGGACATTTTCCGTTTAATTCAACTGTAAAAATGTTCATTTCAGCATCAAAAGATTCACATAAAACATTGAGCCTATCCCAAAGAGTTTCCTACCTGTGACAGTGAGGGAGTCGCAGGAGGCTTTAAGAGAACAGACCAACACCAGGAACTTTAACCCGACTGCACAATGAACAATCTATTTTTATTGAAGGCTTAAAACAATCTTATGATGCGGATATTAAAAAGAAAAAAGGCTACTAATAATGTTCTAACAACTTTTATTTTTTCTTAAAAACTACCACTCAGAGAAAAAGATTTCCTGCCTTAGTTTCACCACTAGGGTTTCTCTCCAGTGTGAACCCATTGGTGTTTTTTAAGGCTAGAACTCTGAGAAAAGGTTTTCCCACATTGGTCACACCAGTACGGTTTCTCTCCAGTGTGAACCCGTTGGTGTCTTTCAAGGTTAGAACTCCTAGAAAAGGTTTTCCCACATTGGTCACACCAGTACGGTTTCTCTCCAGTGTGAACCCGTTGGTGTCTTTCAAGGTGAGAACTCCGAGGATAGGTTTTTCCACATCGGTCACAGCCGTAAGGTCTCTCTCCAGAGTGGATGCGTTGATGCATTTTCAGGCTGTGTAGTCGACTGAAAGCATTCCCACATTGGTCACAGCCGTAGGGTTTCTCTCCAGTGTGGATGCGTTGATGACTTCTCAGGCTCTGTAGTTGACTGAAAGCATTCCCACACTGGTCACAGCTGTAAGGTTTCTCTCCAGTATGGATGCGTTGATGGTTTCTCAGGCTCTGTTTTTCATTGAAAGTCTTCCCACACTGGTCACAGCTGTAAGGTCTCTCTCCAGTATGGATGCGTTGATGGTTTCTCAGGCTCTGTTTTTCATTGAAAGTCTTCCCACATTGGTCACAGCTGTAAGGTCTCTCTCCAGTATGGATGCGGAGATGAACCTTTAAACCTCCAGCTGTTGAGTAGGTTTTGTCACAGAGCTGACAGTGGTGCCGTTTGAGTCTCTCTCTTCCTTCCTGTTTCAACAGACAGACAGAAAGAGAGACACGGTGGTGAGATGCCATGGTGGAGTAAGCAATTTATAACCATAAATAATATTTAGAGCACGTCTGTACAACATAACCCTTAATGTTCAAGAGTGAACAGGTGTTACCACCTGCAGGGTTAGACTCCACACAGAAAATGTGTTTGTTATAGCAGTGGCAGAGTGAATTGTTGGCCATCGTCATCATCATCTCAACTTCTGCTTTTTTCTCTTTCTCACTTCTAATCAAAAAACACCACAACAACGGTTGTTTCATATAAATAAACTTCAGGTCTGTCCCCGCCCATCATGACGTCTTCAAGTTGTGAAATACGTTAACCTGAGGTACTTTATTTTGAAAATATACCGGATGTTTTATTTTGTGTCTGTGCACGACTTCCTGTGCCGAACGATCTGCTCTGTGCTGAATTTATCACGTGGAGGGCTGGAAAATGACCAATCATAAGAGGCCCAGGGTCAGCCTTGGCCCCGCCCCCAATGTGTCAAAAGTCCTCGCTCCGCGCGAGCAGAGCTCCACCGTGAGCGAGCACGGAGGAGAATCTGCTTCACTCGGTTGCTGAATATGTGCTCAAAGATCAAAAAAATGCGCGCGGCAGTTGAAATCTGCGCGCGTGAAACAAAATAAATGCGCGTGCAGATGTGTTATCGCTCGCGCAACTTTTGACTCAAATATGACGCCATACGGTAACGGAGATGACACAACTTGGTTATATTCCAACTAAAGCTGGAAATCTTGATTACACATTGAAACAAAGATATTTAAATCTCTCCATATTACTTCATGATGTCCCTGGAAAGTGGCTTTTGTCAGGTGTTTACAGATAAAGTTGGCAATATATAAAAAATATCTGCTATAAATATGTGCTTATTAGTAACACTTTATTTTGAAATTCACATTTCTGGTGGGCAAGCAGCGTTTTAACGTCGACTAAATTACTGCTGCCTTACAATGGACAACATGCATCAGTGCAATGCATTGTGGGAGCAGTGAGCCTCATTGTTCTCTGTGAGGATTCTCCTGAGGACTCATGAAACAACAACAGATGCTGCATCCCAAAGCCCTTAATTTTCGCCTCCTCTATCCTCTGTCCTCGCTTGAACCGGAAGTTCTTTCGCGGGCGCCATCTTTAAGACCGTCCCAAAGCTCTTATTTGTGATCGGAGGATAGAGGATAGAGGATAGAGGAGGCATTTCGGAGGAGGCACAAGCGAGGATACACGAGAGAATCCTATGCGGAAGTCTTTTAGCGGTGGCCCCGCCCCCTGACTTATTGAATAGACGCAGCAGCTGATCGGACTGATGTTATACATCAACATCGCTGTAGTTTGATACCGGAGTGAAGACAGATCACAGATTAAACTAAAGTGTGTCACCACAAGTTTTATATTTTATTTATATGATTCACCATGTAATTAAAATCTGTTTTATTGTGACTCTGAACAACAAAAACACCACAAACATATTTCTACATTTATAATAAATTAAGAGAAACATCGCTCTAGAAGTTATTTTCCTTTTTCCTTTTTTTCCTTTTCGTGATCTGTTTTTTCCACCGTACAGATTTATTATGGATATTATTAAAGTAAAAAAAAAAAAAACAGTAGAGAGTCTGAGAGTCTGTCAGCAAGAAACACTTTTACATTGTTTGTCATTTTCATCAGTCCCACGCGAGGCTGATCATTACTGAGTGACATAATTTACATTTTACCTTCATCATCTAACCTAATAAAATATTGGCCGGTGTTCAGCGGACACAATCATGTTCTGGTATATTAAATAATTAATTTATCACCAGGATCGTCTACTACGACGGCGTATTAGGGCAATATACGAAATAAATAAATAAATAAATAGGAACCCAGGGGAGAGGGACCCAGCCACCATGGCATGATTAAAAACAGATAACATGAGGTGATGTTCCGACATCACCACATTTCATTCCTTTCTACCTGCGGGATGTCTCTTCTTCTCCATCACTCGCTCTGTTTAAGGTGTTTTATCAGAGTGATCCGACTGACGCTCCCTCCTCCTCGCGTTCACACGGAGCGCTGTCTCTCTTTCAGACCTCCTCTGCTTCTTGTTGACAGTTACAGTGTAACGGTCGTCTAAACTTTTTTCACAGCAGCAGGTTTATTGTTCCCAGCCTTCATTCCTCACGGTCATCCTCATGTGATGCGTCTTTACGCTGCCATGGAGCCGGGTTTATGGAATCTTTATTCATCTTTTTGAAGTGTGTGTGTGTGTGTGTGTGTGTGTTTGTCTGTGTGTGTCTGTGTGTGTATGTGTGTGGCACCGGACGGACCCAGTGAGGCATGGACCAGTATTACCCCCCTCCCCCGGGTCCGTATTTTTTTTTTTCATACTTGGCCCTAATAGTTGTCCTAATACAGCAGCAAATAATAATTAATAAATTATATAAAGACATTCCCGTGCCCCTGAGCTGGACACAGTTCACAGTATAAATACACAATGGAGGTTGTTATTCATGTGCAGGTGTTTGTTAAACACAGAAAACACTTATTATTATTATTATTATTATTATTATTATTATTATTATCATCAGTGCATGTCTCCAGCTGTTAAAGCGACTGACAGCTGATCCAGCTGTGATCTGCTGCCGCCGTCATTAGAAACGGACGTCGCTTCACGTGACGCTCCGGAGGGAAGGACGTCCCATTTGTCTTAAATCGTTTCTCCTCTCCTCGCTTCCCGAGGAGACGCAAGACGCAAGTGAACGGCGCAAGTGAGGGACGCATAGATGCGAAATAAGGGCTTTGGCACGCAGCCAGAGTCTCATCAGGATGAAACCAGGGGCCCGTTGCACAAAAGTAGGATTAAGACCTCCAGGATAAGTGAGTGAGCTGGGCTCAAAGAATCCAAAACAACAGCGTCCAGGCTCAGTTGGTTGCACAAAGCCCAATCCAGGATGAGCAGACACGGATTCATCAAGCCAGGTGAAACCTATCCTGGATAAGTGCGCGCTCGCGGCTCCCTCAGATAGACCCCGCCACCGATCACAGATTCACTGATTCACCATGGCGAGTAGATCGGCTTACTTTACCCCGTCGGAGGGAGAAATCCGGATGGAGGCATACGAGGAGGTGAAAGACATTATTAAAAAGAAATGCAACACCGCCACAGTGATAAAGCAAAGAGAAAACACGTGGCAAAGTATTGCTGACTGTCTGAATGCGTAAGTAAACACAACTACACACTCACCGCTCCGCTGAAACCTCACAATTACAATCCAAATAGTTAATTCACATCTCCAAAAACGCAGTTGTACTCTGATTATGAATGAGTTGAATTTTTAATTAAAATGGACTGTAGATATGACTGAAATTGTGTAAATATAACTCCACCAGACTGTATTATTCTTTGATAAATAGATGAGCTAATAAAAGTAATAACTTGTAGGTGAAAGTGTCAGTAAGTGACCCACGGTCACTTCCTGACTTCATTGGATTTCCTTTTGGAATAGATACATTTTCTCTTTTCTTATATTTAGGGTGTATGAGTCTTCATCTGTAAAAAAAAGATAAACAATAGCTACTAATAGGCAACAAATTGCACGCAATATTATTAAATAAATCTAACTACATTACAAGTTGAGTTAATTACTTAACAGGAAGTGCCTGTCAATTAAAAACGGACTAATTCTATTGTGTTGAATTCATTCAAAATTCTCTTGATTTAGAATTACATCCACATAAAGATTATATTTAATGTGATCAAAATAAGTAGATTCTATCTCAAACATTTTTATATTAAAGTTACTTCTTCAACAACTGCCTCAAAATCAAGGACACGTTTATATTTAATACACTTGATCAAATATATTAAGTAAAATGAAATGACTACAGAATAATTTATTACAGTGTCCTTCCCTGGCCACAGAAGACTCTGTGACATCACAGAGGAGTTCTATAGGATTGCAGGTCAGAAAATCTACAAATTACAGGACAACTGTTACCAGTCATAGTAGGATACTCATTACTTTGTGTTACAGGTTTCCCCAATGTCACTGGTGCACTGGACTGCACACACCTCAGCATAAGATCCCCCCCAGGGGCCCATGAGGTGGATTTTGTGAATAGGAAATCATTTCACAGCATTAATGTTCAGGTGAACATAACTTTTTGATATTGTCAATTGATGAACACTGTACATTGCTTGTGATGTGCATTGGTTGGTTTAATAGTCCTCATCTTATGATTTCAGATGGTCTGCTATGCTGACTGTCTGATCAACAGACATGGACTGAGCCAGGCAAAATGGCCTCAGTCCATGACTCCAGAGTCTTTGGGACCTCTGAAATCTCTATCACAAGGTGAGCCACACAACCATTAATAACCACTTGTTACATCATGGCTGTGTCAAGAATGTCACTCTGTTTGAGGTTGTAATGATGAGATTTTGTGTTAACAGGTATTGCCTTAAAGCTCACCAGTGCATAACAGAATTGTCTGGTGTGTTGCTGGGAGACAGGGGGTCTGCCTGCCAGCCTTTTCTCCTGACACCATTCACAGACCCCCAGGAAGCACAGCAGGCCTACAACCATGCCCATGCCAGGACCAGGCCCAGAGTTGAGATGACCTTTGGCCTCCTGAAGGCACACTTTCAGTGTCTTCACTGTCCTCCACAATGTGGCCTGCCTGAGGAAGGAGAGGGCCCCCAGCCATGGACTGGGACAATCCTGCAATCTTCCCTGATGACGACAGTGGTCGGCCAGTGAGGGACCAATATGTGTTAAATTATTTTAGTTAATATGCATGCTTTAAATTTAAGTTAAATATGTCCTGCAGTGGCAGAGGAATTTGTGTGTGTTTTTTTTTTTAATTGATTTGGCCTCTTATGATGATTGTGCTGTATACTGTGTGTACACAAGCTAGCAGGGAGGCTACTGCCTCATTCGTCTGTTCATTCGATGAGTATGGATTTGTCCTGCATTTATTTCAGTGTGCAGACATGCAGGGTGTATTATATTCAGACCTTTGAATGTGTATTTATCCTTGTGTTGTATAATATACTTTGATTCTGTGCTTTCTATCTTGAAGAGTCACTGTGACTTCAGTTTTGAAAGGAGCCGATGGTTTACCTGTTTTGATTTATCCTTATTCAATAAAGGAACATAATGTTACACTTTGTGTATATATTTATTTATATGGGATGTGTATTTTATACGACCGAGTTTTAGGGCCACACTGAGGAAGACAACAAAAGTCATACATTTATGAGACTGATTCTTTCTGCGGAAAAGATGTATTGTCTTGCATCTTTTTAAAGTCCTGATACTTCTTTTTTTAAGATAATTTTTTTGGTATTTTTCATGCTTTATTGAAAGTGACAGATAAAATCATGGCGGCGCCGGCCTTGCGTGCTCGAGCTGCCGGCTCTGCTGGTGCTCGAATAAAACCCGAGGTTTATAAAACAACTGATGGGAAAGTGATTGTGGAGGATGAGCTTCTACACTTCATCTCTGTCAAGATGAGAACAGTGCCACATGATGAAATTGTTTTGTTAGCCGCAAACAATTTCTCCTCCGATTGGATAGAAGAATCCAAGCGGCTTCTGTTCGAACTGTGCCCGACAACGCAACGTTGTGTTAAGCATAAAGGCGCACAGAAAGACGCGAACAATATTAAGGACTGCATGAGACTGCTGAATGAGCGTGGTGAGGACATCCCTAGGTTTGTTTCTTACCACCTGGATGAACTCCCACCTGTCGGCTTTGGCAGCATGGACGCATCGGCGCTACTCAGCAGGCTGGAGCGACTGAGCCAGGAAGTTTCCACTCTGAGAGAGGCGCTCGAAACTCAGGCAAGTGTGAGCATTAACCAGGGAGCGGCTACGGCGGCCCTGGATCGCCGGATGACGGACTTGGAGAGGAGCCATCGCCATGGATCGCCCTGTCGGGCCCATGGGGCTGGTGTTGCTTTATCGGGATCGCAGGAGAGTGAAGTGTTGGGGGCGGCGGAACATGCCCGGCGGCCATCGGGAGTGACGGCGAGCCCCAAACTTCTCTCACCAGCATGGAGTACTGGTGTGGACCAGAAAGGATGGCTGTTCCACAGCAGCAAGGTTCTCTAACTGGCCCTACAGCTGTGGGTGCATGGGAGCAGCAGCCAGGCGGGGCCCAACCCAAATAAATGACAGCGATCAATATTATGTCGTATAATGCGCGTGGACTGCGTGTTGGGCACAGTGCGTCTGACAAAGCGCGCCGCTTTGTAGTTGACAAACTTCTGGAGACTTGTGATGTACTGTGTGTCCAAGAGACCTTTTTACCTAAACAGGACCTAGAGAGACTAAACTCACTGCATCAAGACTTCTATGGGGCGGATGAATCCACTACTGACTTGAGCACCAGGATAATTCATGGTAGAATACCTGGTGGTGTTGCTGCGCTATGGCATAAAAAATATGACCAGCTAGTGAGAGTGGTTAGACTGGGTGTTGATTGGGCCATAGGGATTGAGCTCATGTATGGTGATAAAAACCTAATCATATTGAACATATACACACCATATGAGTGTTCTCTAAATGAGGATGAATATCTTAATAGACTGGCTTGTGTGATGTCCTTCATCCAAGATTATCCTTCTACTTGTATTTATATTGTGGGCGATATGAACGCAGATATTTCCGATGGCAGCTCTTCATTTGCCAAGCACCTAATGCAGTTCTGTTGTGATAGTGGCCTGATCCTCTCAAGTAAGGCGCTTCTGCCTGACAATAGCTACACCTACATTAGTGAGGCTTGGCACTAAACCTCATGGCTTGACCACTGCATCTGCACAGCTGATGCCCATGATTCTGTAGAGGCCATGAGGATTCATTATGAATTTGCCATTTCTGATCATGTGCCTTTTTCCCTTTGTGTAAATCTAGGCAACATACCCACTCTCTTGCCAGTAGATAGCAGTACACATGGGGGGAGAATTGATTGGTGTAACCTCACAGAGGAGGAACTTAATAAATACTATGCCCTGACTGACACCTTGCTGAGTAATATTGAACTACCAAAAGATGCTATTGCATGTTGCAATATCAACTGTAAGAGTCCCCAACATGCTACTGAACTATGCTCTCTGTATGACAATATTGTGAGATCCCTCCTTGTCTCATGCAGGCCTCTGTATAAGACCAAACCACACAAAGCCAAACCAGGCTGGAACGAGTATGTGGGAGAGCTTCATGCTGAGGCTAGGAGGGCTTTCAAGGTATGGGTTGAGTCAGGCAGACAAAAATATGGCCCCTTATTTGATTATAAGAAACAAGCACATGCAAGTTTTAAATATGCTCTACGCTTCATCAAGAGGAATGAAAATACAATGAGGTCTGACTCTCTTGCAAGGAAGCTACAAAACAATAGTCCTAATGATTTCTGGAAAGAAATTAAACAAATGAGTAATTGTAAAACTTCACTACCAACCAATATTGATGGTGTATGCGGCTCAGAGGAAATTTCTCAGTTATGGAGGAAACATTACAATGAGCTTTTCAACTGTGTCAAGAGTAACACCTTCACAGTGGGCAACATTGACACTAAAGAACATGTGTCCATCTCCTCACAAGAAGTATATAATGCAATTATGATGTTAAAAGACAATAAAGCATGTGGTATGGATAAGATATCAGCGGAGCATCTTAAACTTGCAAGCAGAAAACTCTGTCCCCTCATTGCCACGTGTTTTACGGGGTTTTTAGTTCATGGTATTTTACCAGATTCCATTTTATCTGTTCTATTAATGCCTATTATTAAAGACAAATCTGGGAAAATCAACAGTTCGGATAACTACCGGCCCATAGCCCTGGCCAGCATCTTATCCAAGGTTTTGGAGCGGACTATATTGAATAAGCTGGAACAGTTTATCCTGACTTCTGATAACCAGTTTGGTTTTAAACCTAAACATGGCACAGATACGTGCATTTTTGCTCTTAAAGAGATCTTAGATTTGTATAACAGACATAATACCACAATTTTTATGTGTTTTATTGATGCCTCTAAGGCCTTTGATCGGGTGAACCATGAAAAATTATTTTATAAGTTGCAAAATAGAGGGGTCCCCACATCTCTTATAAGAATCCTGGTTTTTTGGTATTCACATCAGTGTATGTATGTTAAATGGGGTGATTCTACATCTGCTCCTTTTAAAGTATGCAATGGAGTTAGGCAGGGGAGCATCCTATCTCCCTTCCTTTTTAATATTTACATGGACGAGCTATCCAACCAGCTAAATAGCTGCAGAACAGGATGTATGGTTGGTGACACCATTGTAAACCATCTGATGTATGCGGATGATCTGGTTATCCTGTGTCCATGTAGTGCTGGCCTCCAGCAGTTACTCAGAGTATGTTCGCAATATGGCTCTGACTTTGATACTAAATACAATGGTAAAAAGAGCATTATTATGATAGTCAGAAGCAAGGAAGACAATAAATTGTCATTTCCTGTCTTCTCTCTCTCAGACACTGTCCTTAAAACGTGTGAAGAGGTCAAATACTTAGGACATCATTTGACTGATGACCTGTCTGATGATAGGGACATTCAAAGACAGTGCCGCATGATGTATGCACATGCCAACATGTTGAAACGTAAATTCTGTATGTGCTCATTGTCTGTGAAGATCACTCTTTTTAAAACTTTCTGCACCCCAATGTATACTGCTCACTTGTGGCGGCACTACAAAAATAGCAGTATCCAGAGACTCAAGGTGGCATTTAATGATGGCTTGAGGATGCTGCTTAATGTACCAAGAGGGAGCAGTGCTAGCCAAATGTTTGTGAGTGCTGGTGTGTCCACATGTCCTGCTGTACTCAGGAACCTCATGTTCAGCTTCATGTGTAGACTTTCTCAGTCACCAAATAGCATCATTTCTGTGCTGGCAAACCCTGCCATGAGTACGGTCAGGCTCACCTCAAGGCTTTGGAAGCACTGGCGTTTTAGCCTATATGTAAATATTTGATATTGAATATCTGTCTGTCTCTCTATCCTTTTTGTTTCTGTCTTGTTGATTTTTTATTTTATTTTTTATCATTGTGTTTTATTCTATTGTTATATGGACCGCCCCTGTGTCCGAAATAAAGTGTTGATTGATTGATTGATTGAAAAAGGGAGTGACAGAGGGGAGGACATGCGGCAAAGGGAGCAGAGGCTGGATTCGAACCCTGCTCCACCGCAGCAAGGACTCAGCCTTAATGGTAACGTTCTGCCAGTGTGAGCCACCGGGACACCCAGAAGTCCTGATACTTGTGACAATGTGATGCTGGCTGATGTGCCAAAAGATGAAGTATCTCCTTGTTGGTGAAACCTATTCTGAAGTACAATTCCACAAAAAGCTCCACGGCCCTCATTTTAACAACTCTCCTCCTCTAAAACAAGTTAAATTAATAATCTGTCATTTTATATGTAGCCTTATAGTCTATGGGAAACTGTAAATTATCTAATGATTGCAACATCATCTAAAATAATTAATTATCCAAAATGATTGAAATGAATGATCACAAACGTTTAAATAATGACAGTGGGTCTAGTTCTATGTGATAACAATGTGTAAAGGACAGTGAAATAACTATTGGTTTCCGTTTGTGGTGACTGCTGACTGAGATAAGGGATGAGATTAAATAGATCCTGGAACATAGCCTGGTCTGGGGCAGGTTTGCGCCACAGACTAAATCTCCATGGTAATTTATACCATAACATATCCTACTGCCCCCTATCCTGCTTTTGTGCAACCGGATCATGGATAAGTTGAGCCAGGATAACCAACATATCCCGGCTTAATCCCTTATCCTAGTTTTGTGCAACAGGCCCCAGGAAACACTAAATACTCAAAGATTGTTTCAGCATCAAGAAGAAACCTGCAGCGGTTCAAACTGATGATTTTACTCTTTATTGGTTTCATTAATATTCACACATGTATGTGTCTAAGTTCTGTCTGCACCAACTTACATTCACACAAACAAATCACCGTTTTTATCTGCAGGGAGCAGAGAAGAGTCTGATTCTGATAAAGTTACACAGAGAAGGAAAAGTTCAATAAACTACTTTTGATTTAACGGGAAAAGAAACTAAACCTGGAGCTTTTTAGAGCTGATTGATCTGAATCTGATCAGAACAGAGACCCCCCTCCCCCCCCCCCCCCTCCCCCTCCCGAATACACAAAGAAGCGGCGGGAAAATATCGCGGAAGTATTAAATGTGTCCCACTCATTTGTACATGAAGCCAGAAAACACGGAGACAACAGAATAAAGTCTGACCTGAACATCGGTGCTATCAGAGCCTGCTGCTGGTCTACTGGAGTCCTCCGGGTCCTGGTTCTGCTCCATTCCGCTGTGTGCTGCCGGTCCTGGTCCTGGTTTCCGTCTGAAGAGGACTCTGTTGTGTTGCTGGGTGACTCTATGCCCCGCCCCCCGCAGCTTCTCATTGGCTGAGCCATGAAACGCTGATCATCCAATCAGAGCAAACTATTTCTATTTCATGGACTTTTAACTCTTTGGAGTTTGGGGCTATTTTGACATTATTTATGTCTATTTTTTCAGCACAACCTCACCTATATGACTTACTGCATCAACATTTTGAAAACACGCAAAAAACATACAAAACAACAAAACAAATAAAGAAACAAATAAAAACACAAAAACACACAAAAAAATTACAATAAACAAATAAAACAAACAAAAAATACAAAAACACAAAAATTAAAAAAACGTACAATAAATATTAAAAACACACGTATAAATACACATAAAATGCACAAAAATCACAAAAAACCTTGAACATAAAAGAATACATGAAATCAATATATATCAATAATAAAAGGCTGAATGCACACTGCAGAATTAGAAAATATCTATGAAAAAATGGAAAATAACACTTTACACTTGGTCGAGGTGTTTTTTTTTTTTTACCATTGCTGAAAAAGGGTTGATGCATTAAATTGGACATGGAAACTTGTGGAAAAGCCAAAACTTTAGAGTTCAGCTGACAGCAGGGAAACATGCTGCTGAACGTTTTTAGGTTAAAAAAAAAATCCTTCCATAGACTCCAGATTGTCCAGAATTCAGCTGCCAGACTTTTAACCACAACCAAGAAATATGATCACATCACTCCTGTTTTATTGTCCTTACACTGGCTCCTAGTATGTTTTAGAATTGATTTTAAGATTTTACTGATTACTTTTAAGGCCCTTCATGGCCTCACTCCCTGCTACATATCTGACCTCTTAACACCTACACACCAGTCTGTACTTTGAGACCCTCAGAGGTCTCCTGACTGTTCCAGAGGCTGAAAACAAAGGGGGACAGAGTGTTGGCAGTCAGGGCCCCGAGGCTCTGGAACAACCCGAGGTTATAATAGTTTTGGATTTTTCATTACTTTTAGTTTTAATTTTGTTGTGATTTTTTGTTTTCAAATTCATTTAGTTTTAGTTAGTTTATAGAGTGAGGTTGCTAGTTTTATTTTAACTTTTATTAGTTTTAGTGTTAGTTTTAGTTTTTTTGTAGTGTGCTATGTGTTGGGTGGCAGATTCAAAGAGGTCATAATAAATGTTGCCTTTCGTTCCTTTGGTTTATCCATCTTAGTCCCAATAAAGTTATTAACTCTTACAGTTCTAGGTGTATTGAATTCAGGTTTGAGTATAGACATCACAGTCTAAATAAACATATTTACCAATGTGTTGCATGTTCTAATAGAAACACTGAATTATGTATGAAACTGTATTGTATGTAACCATACAATACAGTTTCAGTTAGTTATTGTTTTTTTTAAACTCTTGTTTTGTTTTTGTTTTTTTTCAGTTTACGAAAATGTTTTTTCAATTCTACTTTTCATTATTTCGTTAGTTGTCGTTAACTATAATAACCTTGGAACAACCTGCCTGAGGAAATCAGGTCGGCTGAGTCAGTGATCTCTTTTAAATCTCTTCTTAAAACAGACTTTTATCAGAGAGCCTTTCCTGGTTTGACCTGAACTTTACCTTCCCTTCAACTGTCTTTGAACTGCACAGAACTATGTCATTCTCTAACATTATCTTTGTTTTTTGTTTCATGTCTGTTTTTAACTTGTGTTTGTAAAGAACTATGTAGAATGTGTTGTGAAAAGTTGTTGTTGTTGTGATGATGATGATGATGATGATGATGTGATGATGATGATGATGATGATGATGATGAGATGATGTGATGATGATGATGATGATGATGATGATGTGATGATGATGTGATGATGATGATGATGATGATGATGATGAGATGATGTGATGATGATGATGAAGATGATGATGATGATGATGTGATGATGATGATGATGATGATGATGATGTGATGATGATGATGATGATGATGATGATGATGAGATGATGTAATGATGATGATGATGATGATGATGATGATGATGATGATGTAGATGATGATGATGATGATGTAGATGATGATGATGATGATGATGATGATGATGATGATGATGATGATGTGATGATGTGGATGATGATGATGATGATGATGATGATGATGATGATGATGATGATGTGGATGATGATGATGATGATGATGATGATGTGATGATGATGATGATGATGATGATGATGTGATGAGATGATGATGATGATGACGATGATGATGATGGATACATACATCATAGTAGAACCCTTAAAGCTCACCAGTGCATTCACAGAACGTCTCATTGAGCGTTTTTAGAGCCAAGCTAGTTATTTCTTCATGCCTCCTCTTCATGTGCTGTGTTGTTATATTCTGAGCTTCTCTCTGAAACTAAAGACTGACAGCAGTAACTGAGTCTGACTGAGGTGGTTTGATCCAGTGAGGAGGAAGAGGAGATGAATAAACAGAGACACAAAAACACTCCAGAGTTCAAACTCTCACTGAACAAACCTTTATTCTTTAGACATTCTGACAAAATCAAAATATTATTGTAAACATGATTTGATTTAATTCTGTTTTTTATTCAAGTAAAGGTGATTGTTGCTGTTGAACCTGCATCCTGTCAGAGTTGTTGCTTTAATAATCTTCTTTTTTATATTCTCATTAAATGTTTGCAGACAAAGAGAAGCTTTGACTCGTCGTTTCAAACTGTTAATCCTTTAATCAGTGTTTGTTGTCCTGTTGTTATTGTCCTTCTCAGCATCAACATGATTATTATTATTAATTATCTGACACCAGTAAGATAATAAATAACATTGAAGCCCACACAGCCTGTAATCAGTGGTGGAATGTAACTTATTACATTTACTCAAGAACTGTACTTCACTACAATATTAAGGTAGTTTTACTTTACTTGAATATTTCCTTTATATGTCACTTTATACTTGTAATCCACTACATTTTAAATTCAACGATAGTTACTTTCGCGGTTGATATTTAACATGAAAAAAATCAATTCAATGTGTTGATTTGTATTTGGTTTCCTGTAATTTTAATCTATATCTAGACATATATATGAACTCTGTAACTTCAGTACTTTTGAGTTAAATTCTCCACGTCAGCAGTGTTTGCATTACTGCTGGAAAACCTGTTTATATGTCTGGATCGATACAGATGTTCACATCTGCACTGGCTAACCAAACATGGATCAACACTTGGAGGGACAAAGTGCGTCTCTCTGCAAATAGACATGAGACATAAATATATATAACCTGTTGATACATATTAAAGCATAATATGGCAAGAAATGACAGAAAAACTCCATTTTATGGGATGTCAAAATTCGGGGAAGATAAATAATGAATACTATAGCATGTCGTATTCTGTCAAAAGTGTTCGAATTTTAAAATTCCTAAAAATGACTTCATTATAGTCTTTTGATACATATTAGGGTATAGTTTGCACAGAAATGCCAGAAAATGGTATATAATGGGACGTCCAGAAATTGCACAAAAACACAAAAGTCATACCTATTTTGGTCAAAAGTGGTTACATTTTAAAATGCCTAAAAATGTATTTGTGGCTTTTTCATGAATGACAAAAAAACAGCATATTTTGGGATGTAAAAAATATGAAAAAATAATAATTTATAGTAAGATGAAAAAATATAAAATTACTTTTTGGTGAAGGCAGAGAACATGTTTTACACATATTGTCACAACAGCCACATGTTACACTGCTGCATTCAGAGAAACACACACTAGTGGAGGCTAGGGTCATTTAGCTTAGCTTAGCTGTAACTGTGTTAAAACTATTATTTGTTAAAACTTCAGTGACTTTGCAGAAGAGCTGTTCAACAAACATTTAAGGCTCCCTTCCTCTATTGAGCTGCAGGTCAAGAGAGCACATCGTGTCCTCATACTGAACCTTTCCACTAAACCAGTCAGAACTAGATCAGGGTTCAGCTGTTTCAGTAAATGAAATACGGTGGGTTCTGCTCATTTTCTAGAAGAAAATAAACATCTAAACAAATCAGGTTTATAGAGCTTCATGCTCCAAATGTCACTGTGTGATTATTAAATTCAGTATATAGAAGCATTGTTTAGTGTCCAGACTGTGTTTTTTCAATGTATTCCATTAAATTAATGTGTTTTTAGATATATTTCTTGGCATGTTTGATCATTTCAGCCTATCCTTTCAGCTGCAAGATGATGGTGTGTGGCAGAGATGGGAGAAAATTGATATAAAAACATAATTCAACGTGTTAATGAGACTTAATTTTATTTTTAACCGGTACATGAGGATATTGGTATAAAAACACACAAATAATGCTTTAGACATGCATGAGCTGCTGTTTCTTCTCCTCTCTTGGTTCATTAATTCAGGACAAAGAACAATTTGAGGGATGATGTGGTTTCCAGCTGGACATTTTCTGTTTAATTCAACTGTAAAAATGTTCAGTTCAGCATCAAAAGTTTCACATAAAACATTGAGCCTATCCCAAAGAGTTTCCTACCTGCGACAGTGAGGGAGTCGCAGGAGGCTTTAAGAGAACAGACCAACACCAGGAACTTTAATCCGACTGCACAATGAGCAATCTGTTTTTATTGAAGGCTTAAAACAATATTATGATGTGGATATTAAAAAGAAAAAAGGGTACGAATAATGCTCTAACAACTTTTATTTTTTCTAAAAAACTACCATCCAGAGAAAAAGTTTTCCTGCCTTAGTCACACCACTAGGGTTTCTCTCCAGTGTGAACCCGTTGGTGAGTTTTAAGGTTAGAACTCTGAAAAAAGGTTTTCCCACATTGGTCACACCAGTACGGCTTCTCTCCAGTGTGGATGCGTCAGTGGTATTCAAGGCCAACACTGTGAGAAAAAGTTTTTCCACATTGGTCACAGCTGTAAGGTTTCTCTCCAGTATGGATGCGTTGATGATTTTTCAGGCTCTGTAGTAGACTGAAAGCATTCCCACATTGGTCGCAGCTGTAAGGTTTCTCTCCAGTGTGGATGCGTTAATGAATTCTCAGGCTCTGTAGTCGACTGAAAGCATTCCCACATTGGTCACAGCCATAGGGTTTCTCTCCAGTGTGGATGCGTTGATGTTTTTTCAGGCTCTGTTTTTCATTGAAAGTCTTCCCACACTGGTCACAGCTGTAAGGTCTCTCTCCAGTATGGATGCGGAGATGAACCTTTAAATTTCCAGCTGTTTCAAAAAAACTACCACTCAGAGAAAAAGTTTTCCTGCCTTAGCCTCACCACTAGGGTTTCTCTCCAGTGTGAACCCGTTGGTGAGTTTTAAGGTGAGAACTCTGAGAAAAGGTTTTCCCACATTGGTCACACCAGTACGGCTTCTCTCCAGTGTGGATGCGTCGGTGGAATTCAAGGCTATTATTGTGAGAAAATTTTTTCCCACATTGGTCACACCAGTACGGCTTCTCTCCAGTGTGGATGCGTCGGTGGAATTCAAGGCTATTATTGTGAGAAAATTTTTTCCCACATTGGTCACACCAGTATGGCTTCTCTCAAGTGTGGATGCGTCGGTGGACTTCAAGGTTAGAACTGTGAGAAAAAGTTTTTCCACACTGGTCACAGCTGTAAGGTTTCTCTCCAGTGTGGATGCGTCGGTGGACTTCAAGGTTAGAACTGTGAGAAAAAGTTTTTCCACACTGGTCACAGCTGTAAGGTTTCTCTACAGTGTGGATGCGTTGATGACTTCTCAGGTTCTGTAGTTGACTGAAAGCATTCCCACACTGGTCACAGCCGTAGGGTTTCTCTCCAGTGTGGATGCGTTGATGACTTGTCAGGCTACCTAGTCGACTGAAAGCATTCCCACACTTGTCACAGCTGTAAGGTTTCTCTCCAGTGTGGATGCGTTGATGACTTCTCAGGTTCTGTAGTCGACTGAAAGCATTCCCACAATGGTCACAGCCGTAGGGTTTCTCTCCAGTGTGGATGCGTTGATGATATCTCAGGTGGTGTTTCTGATTGAAAGTCTTCACACATTGGTCACAGCTGTAAGGTTTCTCTCCAGTGTGGATGCGTTGATGACTTCTCAGGTGCTGTAGTTGACTGAAAGCATTCCCACATTGGTCACAGCTGTAAGGTCTCTCTCCAGTATGGATGCGGAGATGATTTCTCAGGTTCTGTAGTTGACTGAAAGCATTCCCACACTGGTCACAGCTGTAAGGTCTCTCTCCAGTATGGATGCGGAGATGAACCTTTAAACTTCCAGCTGTTGAGTAGGTTTTGTCACAGAGCTGACAGTGGTGCCGTTTGAGTCTCTCTCTTCCTTCCTGTTTCAACAGACAGACAGAAAGAGAGACACGGTGGTGAGATGCCATGGTGGAGTAAGTGATTCATAACCATAAATAATATTTAGAGCACGTCTGTACAACATAACCCTTAATGGTCAAGAGTGGACCTGCAGGGTTAGACTCCACACAGAAAATGTGTTTGTTATAGCAGTGGCAGAGTGAATTGTTGGCCATCGTCATCATCGTCTCAACTTCTGCTTTTTTCTCTTTCTCACTTCTAGAAATGAAACACCACTTTTGATGAGGTAATAACCAATTCCATACACTTATTCATTGATATAATTTGAAGCTGTATACTTTGAAATAGGAAGTTTATATATATATATATATATATATATATATATATATATATATATATATATATATATATATATAAATAGCTTGGTCTGCATGAATGCTGCACCCATATTATATATGTGTGTGTGTATTTATTTTTTTTTGCCTGACCTACTGCTGACAGATTTCATAGTTTGATCTGAAGTGTGTTCATTGTTGCGAAATAGTAGAAACATTTATTTTGTTAATTATTTGCATTATTTGCTACCACTGGCTTGTTTCAATCATCTATCATTATGATATTCCATGAAAAGGGTTGCACTTTTTTATTTACTTAACAAGTCAACTGAGAACCACAGACTGCCCTTGATTACCTGGACAAGTCCCAAAATACACTCCACACAAACAGGCACATACAGTAACAAAGGCTATGACACATCAATACAGGACATGACGCTGTATAGGTGAGAAGTGGTTAAAAAAAGTTTTCCAAGGTATGTTTTTTAGACTGATGCAGACCTACATCATTGGAAGATATGACAATTATATAATGCTTTCTTTGATTGTTGTACAGTCTGCTGATTGATGATGCCTACATGATAATTTATGTAGCCTATAAAATAATCACTCACTTCTCTGCATTTTGCTGCTTTCAGGTTTCCGTTAATGACATAAACAATGACAAACCTATTTATTCATAGCAAAAAACACAAAATGTCACTGCAAAATACATTGCAAAGACAGTTTTTATGTTCACTAAAGTTTTATTAAAATTTGAGATCAATCTTCAGTCAAATAGTCGTTTAGTAAATGTACAGCAGTAGGGACAAATACTCCATCCAGGCTCTGTTTCTACCGAGTTTCCGAAATCCCGACTGTCCCTGAACTAACCACGATGACGTAGTGCACTCTAGGCAGAGCTTGGCGTGTGACGTGCTGTCATGGGCGGGGCTTGACCGTCCAGCCAGTCAAGCCCCGCCTCCCGCCGCACACGTTAGTATTGAAGCCGGCCGCAGCCGTTAGTACTTGTTTTTATCTGCAGGGAGCAGAGAAGAGTCTGATTCTGATAAAGTTACACAGAGAAGGAGAAGCTCAATAAACTACTTTTGATTTGATGGGAAAAGAAACTAAAGCTGGAGCTTTTTAGAGCTGATTGATCTGAATCTGATCAGAACAGAGACCCCCCTCCCCCTCCCCCTCCCGAATACACAAAGAAGCGGCGGGAAAATATCGCGGAAAACAAAGTATTTAATGTGTCCCACTCATTTGTACATGAAGCCAGAAAACACGGAGACAACAGAATAAAGTCTGACCTGAACATCGGTGCTATCAGAGCCTGCTGCTGGTCTACTGGAGTCCTCCGGGTCCTGGTTCTGCTCCATTCCGCTGTGTGCTGCCGGTCCTGGTCCTGGTTTCCGTTTGAAGAGGACTCTGTTGTGTTGCTGGTTGACTCTATGCCCCGCCCCCCGCAGCTTCTCATTGGCTGAGCCATGAAACGCTGATCATCCAATCAGAGCAAACTATTTCTATTTCATGGACTTTTAACCCTTTGGAGTTTGGGGCTGTTTTGACATTATTTTTGGCTATTTTTTCAGCACAACCTCACCTATATGACCTGGTCATTATTTCATTTTGACTTACTGGATCAAGATTTTGAAAGCACACAAAAACACACAAAAACATAAAAACACACCAAAAACACATACTTTATTTATTTACAAAAAACACGCAAAAAATAAAAAACACACATAGAAAAACACAGAAAAAATGACAAAAAACACATAAAAAACACAAAAACACACATAAAAAACAAAACAAATAAAAACGCACCAAAAACTTTTTTTTTAATGAAAGACAAAAAAGACACAAAAACACACCGAAAACACACACACTTTAAATGGAAAAAAAACACACTTTAAATTAAAAAAAACACATAAAACACACACAATAAAACAAAAATATAAAAACACATAAAAAACACAAAAATTACACATAAGAATACACAAAAATCACACAAAAAACCTTAAACATAAAAGATTACATGAACTCAATATATATCAAAAATAAATTGCGGAATACACACTGCAGAATTTGAAAAAATCTATAAATAAAAGGGGAAAATTACACTTTACACTTGGTTGAGGTGGGTTTTTTTTACCACTGCTGAAAAAGCGTTGATGCATTAAATTGGACATGGAAACTTGTGGAAAAGCTAAAACTTTAAAGAAAAGCTTTAGTTTTAGTTTTTTTGTAATGGACTATGTGTTGGGTGCCAGATTCAAAGAGGTCATATTAAATTGTGTCTTTAGTTCCTTTGGCTTATCCATCTCAGCCCCAATAAAGTTATTAACTCTTTTTTTTTTTTCAACAATATTTTTCATTGAAGTTTCAAGTGCATATCAAACTTTATGTCGAATATACAAACATTTTCATCTATATCCCCTCGAACATACATTCATTCACACAGACAAAGAAAATGAGTAAATAAAATGGACAGTGACAACAAACATCAATCTAATGCAAAATAAGTACTGAAATGAAATAAATAAGACTAAAATGGAGCAAAATAAAAAATAAGTAAATAAATAAATAAAAATAAAATAAAAGGCAGGATCATTTCATAACCTGTTGTTCAGTCAGTGTTATCCGTTTCATTGGTCAAGAATGACATAAATGATTCCCAAATCCAAGCAAACTCCTCCTGTTTACCTTTAACAATGTATGTCAATCTCTCCAGGCCAAGACAAGTCATCAACTCCTTCTTCCATATTGCCATTGATGGTGGTTCTACATTTTTCCAATATAGTGCAATCACTCTCCTTGCATGGAGAAGTCCAAAGTCGATCATGTTTGATTTCCTCGTTGTTCTGATGGAGTCTTTGGGGTATATTCCGAGTAAACAGACTGTTGATGTTAATGGAATGCTGCACTCAACCATCCGTGACAAACATTTAACAACATTTCCCCAAAATACCAAAATCTTAGGGCATTCCCATAGGCAGTGAATCAGAGTTCCCTTTTCAGTCAGACATTTAACACAAACATCAGGGATGTTAGGAGAGATATGATGAAGTTTTGCAAGTGTAAGATAAACCCTCATTAACTACTTATACTGAATCAGTTTTAATTTTGTGTTAATTGAATTATTTTGTGCTTTTAGACATGCTCTCCCCCGATCTTCTTCACTAATATCTTCTCGTGTGTCTGTTCTCCAAGCATTTAATTTATCTAATGCCGATTCTGTCGAGTAATCCACTAAAAGGTTATAGAATCTAGATATTTGTTTTTTACCATTCAAATTATTAATCACTGTTTCCTCAATAATCGATAGCGGGGGTGTGGCCATGAATGTCTCATGTTTTGATGATATAAAACTTCTTAATTGCAAATATTTGAAAAAATGTTTTTGGGGAACTCCATACTTATGAGAAAGTTGATCAAAACTTTGAAGAGTACCTTCAAAATAAAGGTCCGAAACGGTCCCAATTCCCTTCTCTGCCCATAATTTGAACCCCCCATCCAATCCACCAGGCCTGAATTGTCTGTTGCCCCAGATAGGAGTAAATTGTGACAAAATTATTGTTTCATCAACAAAATTATGTACAGCATACCATACTGATATTGTATTTTTAACAAAGGGGTTTCTTGTCTGTTTTTTCAGTGTCTTAATATCCGAGGAATATAAATACTGCTTTATGGGCAAATCTGACACTGATTTTTGTTCAATATTTACCCAAGCAGGTGGTGTGGATGAAGAAAAATAGTACAATGCAGAACTTAATTGGGTAGCCCAATAATACCATTTCAGGTTTGGGACCCGAAGTCCTCCCCTTTCATAGGGTAAAAATAGTCTACTCTTTCTTTTGTTCCAAATGAACTGGCCAAATATATTATCAATTTTTTTATGGAAGTCACTTGGTAATGGAAGCGGGAGTGCTTGGAAAAGATATATAAATTTGGGTATAATAGACATTTTAATAAGGTTTATGCAACCAATCATTGATATCGGCAAATTAGACCACCGGTCCAACTTTTCTGTCACTTCGTCTACCAGCGGGTTATAGTTTGTAGGGACAATATCGCCAAGTTTTGGGGTAATCTTAATACCCAGATATTTGAATCCATCTTGTGTGGCCATAAATGGTGTATTTATTTTAGGATTGCATCTTTCTTCTTCATTTAGAAATAACAGTACTGACTTAGATTTGTTTATTCTGTATCCAGAAAACTCACAAAATTTTCAAGTAAAGTAATCAAATTTGGAATACTACTCCTCAGGTTTGTTAAGAAAAAAATAATATCATCCGCATATAGTGCTATATGATGCTCTATGTCCCAAATCCTGATGCCAGATATATTCCTACGTGTCCTAACTGCGATCGCGAGAGGTTCTATTGCTAATGTGAAAAGCAGAGGAGACAAAGGGCAGCCTTGCCTAGTTGAGCGTTGTAAACTGAAAGGTTTAGAAATTGTATTATTAGTCAATATTTCTGCTCTTGGGTCTGTGTACAGTAATTTAATCCATTTGAGAAATGTTTCTCCTAGACCATATCTAGGGAGTAGATCAAAAAGGTATTTCCATTCTATTCTATCGAATGCTTGACTAGCATCAACTGATAACATTGCAGTGTCTTGGGTATTCTTTTTCTCAAACAGTACATTTAAAACTCTCCTGATGTTATGGAAGCCTTGCCGTTATAATACAAAACCATTCTGATCATTACTGACCAATTGAGGAAGATATTGTTCTAATCTTTTAGAGAGAGCTTTGCATAATATTTTTGTATCGCATCCCATTAAACTAATGGGCCTGAAAGATGAACAACTGATTGGCGATTTGTCAGGTTTTAGTATCACAGTTATCATAGCTAATCTTTACGATGGTGGAAGAGTTCCTGTTTGATATGATTCGTTAAACATTTCTAATAAAGTTTGCGCGAGTTTCTGTTTAAACTTCTTATAAAATTCTATAGGTATCCCGTCAGGGCCCGGTGCTTTCCCACTGTTCATACTGCTCATGGCGTCATAAAGATCCTTAACTGTTAATTCCTTGTCCAGTACTTCCTTTTCATCTTCTGATAGGCTCTGGAACTTTAGCTGATCAAGAAATGCCTGTTGTTGTGTAGCTCCTGCATATTCTGATTTGTATAATAGTTCATAAAAGTTTCTGAAGGTAGCATTAATTTCAATTGGGTCTGTTGTTAAATCTCCTGACATTGTCTTTATACTGTTAATTGTTCTTTCGGAACCCGCCAAGCCAGTAATTTGCTTGGTTTTTCACCCTGATCATAGTATGTTTGCTTTGTCCATAAGAGGGTTTTAGCAACTTTGTCAGTAGTTAGTTTATTGAATTGAGCTCTCATTACTGTTAATTGGTGCTGTTTGTCCTCGTGATTATTCTCGTAAAGATCCAATTCTAGTGTTTTAATCTGTCTTTCCAATGTTTCTATTTCCTTTTTTTGTTGTCTAGTCTTTGAGCTTGTATATTTCATAATTTCCCCCCTTATATATGCTTTGAATGCTTCCCATCTTACACTGGCAGTTGTTTCATCTGTATTTAGCAGGAAATAGTTATCTATGCAGGCTCCTGTGAATTTAAGAAAGGATGAATCTTGTAACCAATATACCTGAAACCTCCATCTCGGGGAATGTTGAGCAAATATGCCTAAGCATATTTCCATTGAAGCAGCTGCATGATCACTAATCACTATGCTGTCATACCAACAGTTTGTGACATTAATAAGCAGTTCAACAGATATTAGGAAATAATCTATACGTGAATACGTTTTATAAGTAGAAGAATGACAGGAAAATTCTTTTTTGTTTGGATTTTTCTCCCTCCATACATCAACTACTCTCAGATCTTTTATGAATTCAGTCAGCTTTCTCCTTGTCTGTACGTGTGAGGTATCAGTTCCATTGAGTCGATCCATTACTGGGTCTAACGTACAATTAAAGTCGCCCCCAAAAATATAGAGACCTTCTAAGGTGGACACAGTCAACATTAATTTTTCAAAAAAGGACGGTGTCCTCGTTAGGACCATAGATATTAATTAGGTTAACCTTACGTGACAAAATGTTTCCCTGTGCAATCACATATCTTCCAGTTGGATCTTGAATAGTTTGAGTAATTTGGAATGGAACTGATTTGTGTACAAGGATAGCAACACCTCGAGCATAATTATTATAAGAAGAATAAATCACTTGGCCCGGCCATCTTTTTTTCAGACAAGGTATGTCGGAGGCCATCAGATGGGTTTCTTGTAAGAAAACAATTTTAGACCTGATGTGTTTCAACCTATTTATAACTTGTTTCAATTTAGTCAATTTTCTAAGCCCCCTAACGTTCCAACTGGTGATCTTGATTTCAGAATTATTCACAGACATAGTGTTTTGCCGTTGATAACATCTTCTGATATCCTAATGAGGTTAGGAATGTTAATGATTCTGCCAAAACCATACACAAAAATTTTACACACACTGGAGGGGAAAAGAAAACCTGCAAAAACCACTAGAACAGTGATAACCAAAACGTGAAAAAGTCCCATCCCACCCCCTAGCATTTCCATTGAAATGCTTTATCACCCTCCCTTTAATAAACCAACTATGTCTGTCGTAACTTCAGGAAATGTGTATCACGTCCTGTACAGTCTTTATGCGGGTCGTGTTATGCCTTGGTGGAACCTCTCGGCTTCTTGCGGTGTTGAAAAGAGATGAATTCTTCCATTGTGAAGCACTCTCAATTTACAAGGATTGTGATGAAATCCACGAAAACTTCCCATTGCCACGAACTGCTTCACAACTGGGGCAAACTCTCACCGAATACGAACCGTTTCTGCAGACAGATCCTGAGAGAAAGACAGCTTACTGTCGCCGTGCATGATGTCTCGCTTTCTTGCTTCACGATACACAAACTCCTTCTCCTGAAACTTCAAAAAGCGGATAAGAACCGCTCGGTTCTGGTTAGGTTTGGCCGGTGCCAGTGTGCAATGAACTCGCTCCAGAGTGAAAGTTTTGTCAGGAAAGCCGAGCCATTGCAGTAGCATGTCATTGACATAGTCGTAGAGTGTCTTATTTCCTTCAGCTCGTTCACATAGACCAAAAAGCCGCAGGTTCTTTCGTCTGCCTCGATTTTCCAGATCTTCTGTTTTTGATTCCAGATAGGCAATTTGTTTAGTGGCTGAGGCTAGTGCCTCTTGAGTGTGTTGCAGCTCGTCTTCTGTTGTTGCTATACGTGTTTCTGCCTCTCCGATACGTGTTGTATTTGCAACCACGTCTTGTTCCACACCTGAAAGTTTGCTTTCAATCGCCACAATTGAGTTTGCCACATCCGACAGACGGTTATCAATGTTGTCCAGTTTTGATCCAAAGTCCGAGCGGAGGGACTTCAACTCTGTCAGCACGTCAGCCACATTTGCCATGATGCTAGTTTCATTAGTAAACGTCGCTGTCAGAGAAGTTGTCTCAACGATACTTGCCTTGCGTGCTCTGGTGAAAATGTCCTAGGGTTTCGATTCGGATGGTTCTGACATATCCAGAGCCGCTCTCTTTGCTCGAAAATCATCGGTGCATTT
This sequence comes from Centropristis striata, assembly GCF_030273125.1. Lineage (NCBI taxonomy): Eukaryota > Metazoa > Chordata > Actinopteri > Perciformes > Serranidae > Centropristis > Centropristis striata. The sequence continues at coordinate 2,407,215 of NC_081533.1, read as the reverse complement.
GTGGGGTTTTATAAAGTTTGTGTTCGGCTGTGTGGAGCTTTCAGGCTACGCCGCCATCTTGATCCATAGCTCACGTGACTCCCAGTTATTAACTCTTACAGTTCTAGGTGTTTTGAATTTTGGTTTGAGTATAGACATCACAGTCTCAATAAACATATTTACCAGTGTGTTGCATGTTCTAATAGAAACACTGAATTATGTATGAAAAAAGTTGACAAAGATGTAAACGAAGTGCATTTTCAATGTAATTTTAGTTAGTTTTGTAACCACACAATTGATTTTCAGTTAGTGATAATGTTATTTTAAAACTCTTCGTTATAAAGAGTGAAGGATAGGGTCATTTAGCTTAGCTTAGCTGTAACTGTGTTCAGATTATTATTTGTTAAAACTTCAGTGACTTTGCAGAAGAGCTGTTCAACAAACATTTAAGGCTCCCTTCCTCTATTGAGCTGCAGGTCAAGAGAGCACATCGTGTCCTCATACTGAACCTTTCCACTAAACCAGTCAGAACTAGATCAGGGTTCAGCTGTTTCACTAAATGAAATACGGTGGGTTCTGCTCATTTTCTAGAAGAAAATAAACATCTAAAAAAATCAGGCTTATAGAGCGTCATGCTCCAAATGTCACTGTGTGATTATTAAATTCAATATATAGAAGCATTATTAAGTGTCCAGACAGTGTTTTTTTCAATGTATTCCATTAAATTAATGTGTTTTTAGATATATTTCTTGGCATGTTTGATCATTTCAGCCTATAATTTCAGCTGCAAGATGATGGTGTGAAACGGAGTTGGGAGAAAATTGATATAAAAACATAATTCAACGTGTTAATGAGACTTCATTTTATTTTTAATCAGTACATGATGACATTGGTATAAAACACACACAAATAATGCTTTAGACATGCAGGAGATGCTGTTTCATCTCCTCTCTTGGTTCATTAATTCAGGACAAAGAACAATTTGAGGGATGATGTGGTTTCCAGCTGGACATTTTCCATTTAATTCAACTGTAAAAATGTTCAGTTCAGCAACTAAAGTTTCACATAAAACATTGAGCCTATCCCAAAGAGTTTCCTACCTGTGACAGTGAGGGAGTCGCAGGAGGCTTTAAGAGAACAGACCAACACCAGGAACTTTAATCAGACAGCACAATGAGCAAACTGTTTTTATTGAAGGCTTAAAACAATTTTATGATGTGGATATTAAAAGGAAAAAGGCTATTAATAATGCTCTAACAGCTTTTATTTTTTTTTAAAAAACTACCACTCAGAGAAAAAGATTTCCTGCCTTAGTCTCACCACTAGGGTTTCTCTCCAGTGTGAACCCATTGGTGTGTTTCAAGGTGAGAACTCCGAGAAAAGGTTTTCCCACATTGGTCACACCAGTACGGCTTCTCTCCAGTGTGGATGCGTCGGTGGAATTCAAGGCTATTACTGTGAGAAAATTTTTTTCCACATTGGTCACAGCTGTAAGGTTTCTCTCCAGTGTGGATGCGTTGATGTATTCTCAGGTTCTGTAGTCGACTGAAAGCATTCCCACACTTGTCACAGCTGTAAGGTTTCTCTCCAGTGTGGATGCGTTGATGATCTCTCAAGCTCTGTATTTGACTGAAAGCATTCCCACATTGGTCACAGCTGTAAGGTTTCTCTCTAGTGTGGATGCGTTGATGACTTCTCAGGTGCTGTATTTGACTGAAAGCATTCCCACACTGGTCACAGCTGTAAGGTTTCTCTCCAGTGTGGATGCGTTGATGTTTTCTCAGGCTCTGTTTTTCATTGAAAGAATTCCCACATTGGTCACAGCTGTAAGGTTTCTCTCCAGTGTGGATTCGTTGATGACTTCTCAGATGCTGTAGTCGACTGAAAGCATTCCCACATTGGTCACAGCTGTAAGGTCTCTCTCCACTGTGGATGCGTTGATGACTTCTCAGGTGCTGTAGTTGACTGAAAGCATTCCCACACTGGCCACAGCTGTAAGGTCTCTCTCCAGTATGGATGCGGAGATGAACCTTTAAATTTCCAGCTGTTGAGTAGATTTTGTCACAGAGCTTACAGTGGTGCCGTTTGAGTCTCTCTCTTCCTTCCTGTTTCAACAGACAGACAGAAAGAGAGACACGGTGGTGAGATGCCATGGTGAAGTAAGCGATTTATAACCATAAATAATATTTAGAGCACGTCTGTACAACATAACCCTTAATGGTCAAGAGTGAACAGGTGTTACCACCTGCAGGGTTAGACTCCACACAGAAAATGTGTTTGTTATAGCAGTGGCAGAGTGAATTGTTGGCCATCGCCATCATCGTCTCAACTTCTGCTTTTTTCTTTTCTCACTTCTAGAAATAAAACACCACTTTTGATGAGGTAATAACTAATGCCATACACTTATTCATTGATATAATTTGAAGCTGTATACTTTGAAATAGGAGTAATCGGAGTAGAGCCGCTGCTCCTTCGCGTCGAAAGGAGCCAGTTGAGGTGGTTTGGGCATCTGGTAAGGATGCCTCCCGGGCGCCTCCCGTTAGAGGTGTTCCGGGCACGTCCAACTGGTAGGAGGCCCCGGGGAAGACCCAGAACACGGTGGAGGGATTATATCTCTCGCCTGGCCTGGGAACGCCTCGGGGTCCCCCAGGAGGAGCTGGACGTTGTGGCTGGGGAGAGGGGCGCCTGGAATGCCCTGCTTAGCCTGCTGCCCCCGCGACCCGGCCCTGGATAAGCGGACGAGAATGGATGGATGGATGGACTTTGAAATAGGAACTTTATATATATATATATATATATATATATATATATATATATATAAATAGCTTGGTCTGCATGAATGCTGCACCCATATTATATATGTGTGTGTGTATTTATTTTTTTTTGCCTGACCTACTGCTAACAGATTTCATAGTTTGATCTGAAGTGTGTTCATTGTTGCGAAATAGTAGAAACATTTATTTTGTTAATTATTTGCTATCACTGGCTTTTTTAAATCATCTATCATTATGCACTTTTTTATTTACTTAACCAGTCAACTGAGAACCACTGCCCTTGATTACCTGGACAAGTCCCAAAATACACTCCACACAAACAGGCACATACAGTAACAAAGGCTATGACACATCAATACAGGACATGACGCTGTATAGGTGAGAAGTGGTTAAAAAAAGTTTTCCAAGGTATGTTTTTTAGACTGATGCAGACCTACATCATTGGAAGATAGGACAATTATATAATGCTTTCTTTGATTGTTGTACAGTCTGCTGATTGATGATGCCTACATGATAATTTATGTAGCCTATAAAATAATCACTCACTTCTCTGCATTTTGCTGCTTTCAGGTTTCCGTTAATGACATAAACAATGACAAACCTATTTATTAATAGCAAAAAACACAATATGTCGCTGCAAAAGATATTGCAAAGACAGTTTTTATGTTCACTAAAGTTTTATTAAAATTTTAGATCAATCTTCAGTCAAATAGTCGTTTAGTAAATGTACAGCAGTAGGGAAAATACTCCATCCAGGCGCTGTTTCTACCGAGTATCCGAAATCCCGACTGTACCTGAACTAACCACGATGACGTGGTGCACTCTAGGCAGAGCTTGACGTGTGACGTGCTGTCATGGGCGGGGCTTGACCGTCCAGCCAGTCAAGCCCCGCCTCCCGCCGCACACGTTAGTATTGAAGCCGGCCGCAGCCGTTAGTACTTGTTTTTATCTGCAGGGAGCAGAGAAGAGTCTGATTCTGATAAAGTTACACAGAGAAGGAGAAGCTCAATAAACTACTTTTGATTTGATGGAAAAAGAAACTAAAGCTGGAGCTTTTTAGAGCTGATTGATCTGAATCTGATCAGAACAGAGACCCCCCTCCTCCTCCCGAATACACAAAGAAGCGGCGGGAAAATATCGCGGAAAACAAAGTATTTAATGTGTCCCACTCATTTGTACATGAAGCCAGAAAACACGGAGACAACAGAATAAAGTCTGACCTGAACATCGGTGCTATCAGAGCCTGCTGCTGGTCTACTGGAGTCCTCCGGGTCCTGGTTCTGCTCCATTCCGCTGTGTGCTGCCGGTCCTGGTCCTGGTTTCCGTCTGAAGAGGACTCTGTTGTGCTGCAGTCTGACTCTATGCCCCGCCCCCCGCAGCTTCTCATTGGCTGAGTCATGAAACGCTGATCATCCAATCAGAGCAAACTATTTATATTTAATGTTCTTTTAACTCCAATGCCCAAGTTTTTCTACATTTCTTTATTATTATTATTATTATTACTACATTTCGAAACTTTTATTCCAATACTAATATAAAGCTTAATAGCCTAAATAATATCCAAATATTGTTGTTGGATGGAGAGAGATTTTTCACTTCTTGACATTTAGTAATAATTCTGTCCCAGTCAGAGGAGCGTATGGCTGATTGGCGAGGTTATTATAGTTAATGAAAACTAATGAAATAATGAAAACTGGAATTGAAAAAACATTTTCGTTAACTGATATAAAAAATATATATATATATATTTTTTTTCAACTATAACTGAAACTGTATTGTGTGCTTACAAAACTAACTAAAACTAACTAAAATTAAAGTGGAAATGTCCTTCGTTTTCGTCTTTGTCGAAAAAAAAAAAACTTTTTTTCATACGTAAACCTTTTTGGTTGAAATGAAATCTATTTCATCTATCTGGTTTTATGACTTAATAAAGTTATTGGGGCTGAGATGGATCAGACAAAGGAAATAAAGGAAACATTTATTGTCACTTTTTTTAAATCTGGCACCCAACAAATCTAAAACTAAGGCTAAAACGAATAAAAAAGAGACAAATTTACAAGAAGTGAAAAATTTACAAGAAAAAAAGTAACAAATTAACCAGAATAAGTGACAAATTACGGGAAAAATGTGTCTGTCACCCAACAAATACCTCATTACGAAATAAACTAAAACTAATTAAATCTAAACTAAAACTAAGCATAATTGAAACTAGCAAACTCACTCAAAAAACTAACTGAATTTAAAAACAAAAAATCACAACGAAATTAAAACTAATGAAAAATCCAAATCTATTATGACCTTGGCATGTGGCTGATTGTAAATGTTTCTATTGGGTCAGGACTGCTAGTGGAGGAGACGCTGACGCTCTGGTGTCCAGCAGGATAACGCTAACACAACATTTAATATCCTCGGCTAGAATTCTGGTTCAAGAATTTCACGGTGGCAGGGTGTATTTATTTTAAATGATGTTCTAATGATAAATGATGTAGCCCAAACGTGGTTTGGTTTGTCACCATTAACCCTTTATCGGGCGAAGAACCGTATTTGGTAGCTTAATATTTCGAGAAAAAAGTTGAAAATTTATTAGATTAAAGTGGCATATATACAAGAAAAAAGAGTTGCCGATTTTAGAGATTTAAAATGGCAAATCTGTGCGGAAAAAGTCGCAGATTCACGAGAAAAAAGTGGGGGAAAAAGCAACTTTTTTTTCTCGCAGATTCACCACTTTAAATCTCATAAGTCTGCAGATTTTTTTCTCTATTTTTTTTCTGCGGACAGAACGCCTCTGTTGGTCAGAATACAACAACACAACTCAAAAACAACATCATGAAACACACTTGTGGAGCTTGAAGGTATTACTCCGAAAAAAACTTTTCCCGCATTTGTCGCACCAGTGCGGTTTCACTCCAGTGTGAACCTGTTGGTGGACTTGAAGGTGGGCACTCTGAGAAAAGGTTTTCCCACATTTTTCACAGATGTATGGTCTCTCTCCAGTGTGAACACGCCTGTGGATACTCAAGGTATTGTGCTGATTGAAAGACTTGCCACATTGGTCACATCTGAATGGTTTCTCTCCGGGATGAATGCGTTGATGGACTTTAAAGTTATGACTCAGAGAAAAGGTTTTCCCACAATGATCACAGCTGTACGGTTTCTCTCCAGTATGAATACGTTGATGGCGTATCAGCTCCTGTGACTGTCCAAAGCTTTTCCCACAATCGTCACAGCTATACAGTTTCTCTCCAGTATGGACGCGTAGATGAAGCTTTAAGCTTCTAGCTGATGTGAAGGATTTGTCACACTGCTCACAGCGGGGATGCTTGAGCCCCTTTCTTTTTTCCTGTTTCTAAAGCAGCAGACAGAAAGAAAGAGAGGGTAAGTGAGATGCCATGGTGGAGAAAGCTCTCTAAAAGTATGAATAATATCTACAGCATGTCTGTAGAACCTCAATGTTCAAGTCTGAACAGTTCATTTCTGTCTGCAGGACTTTTATTCCAAGTTTGGAATAAAAATAAACAGTAACACAATGACCCGCCCTCGGCTGTCCTTCATTGGCTGGGCCATGAAGCCCCGATCATCCAATTATAGCAAACAAACGCTTGTCTGTATATCTATGGCTTCTAGACCCTAACAAGTCTTCCATTGATAGCAGCTGACTGTAAGATGTTTAAATGACATAAAAAGACACAAAAGGACTAAAGAAAGACATAAAATGACCAACAAAGACACAAAATAACTAAAAAAGACACAAAATGACAAAAAAAAGACACTTAATGACCAAGAAAAAATGCAAAATAACTAAAAAAGACACAACAAAAGACAAAAAAGACAAACATTCACTGCATATTTAGGTTACATAAGTTAGTTTCAGAGTTGCACAATTTCCCCTGTTTCCTCCCACTTGGACCGTGCGCCAGCTGTGTGAAAAAGAAGCGCACCCTTCTTTCTTGACAGGACAAGTCCTTGTGAGACTGGTCCTGAAGAGGCATGGCAACACTCCTCCAATCATTGGAAGAACACACCGATGGAACAGGATTGAAGGTGTGCGTCACGTTGGAAAAGTCCATTGTTCAATTCAGTGCTACAGTTTCAAAACCAGTGCACGACAAGGGTGTGGTCTCCATTACGGCACCATTTGTCTTTATGAGGTCTTTTCAACATCAATAAGATACCTGCAGCAGTTTCAACTGTTTATTTTTTGTTTTTTATTTTTTCAATATTTATGGTTTTATTAACCTTTTGGAGTTCGGGGCTATTTTGTCGGTTTTTGACTCCTTTTCATTCTGCCTGTTCATAAACCAGTTAAAAATCTTTACCATGACGTGTTGCTATCATTGTTTTCAGCACAACCTCACCTATATGACCTGATTATTATTTTTTTTTATTTTGAATTACTGGATCAACATTTTGAACACAAAAAACATTCATAAAATCACACAAAAAATACAAAAGATTACAAAAACACACAAAACAAAAAAAAATTACAAAAAACACATAAAACACACCAAAACACACACAAAATTACAAAAAAACACATAACACACAAAAACACAAAAGAAATTACAAAAAACACGTGAAAACACACAAAAACACACAAAACACAAGCACACACAAAGTTAAAAAAAACACAAAAAACTAAAATTACAAAAATAACACAAAATTACAAAAAGACACAAAAGCACACAAAAAAAAACTAAAACACACATGAAAACACACAAATAAATTACAAAAACAGTAAACAAAAAAGATTGCATTCAAAATGCTGAATGCACACTGCAAAATTAGAAAAATCTGTGCAAAAAAGTTCCAAGTTTATGTTTTTTTTTACCATTGCTGAAAAAGAGTTGATGCATTAAATTGGACATGGAAACTTGTGTCAAAGCCAAAACTTTAGAGTTCAGCTGACAGCAGAAACATGCTGCTGAACGTTTCTACGTCTTAACTTCTCTCTGCACCAACTTACATTCACACAAACAAATGCTGCCATTTCTTTGCTGCAGGGAGCAGAGAAGAGTCTGATTCTGATAAAGTTACACAGAGAAGGAAAAGTTCAACAAACTACTTTTGATTTGATGGAAAATAACAATCTGGAGCTGATTGAACTGATGGAACCTGTAGTACTACCTGTCTGTAGTTTGTTCCTCAGAACAAAGAAAAACACACACAAACACAGAACCTGGAGCAGTTTGAACACGTTTGATGAGACACCACATTCACACCTTGACCTGCTCTGACACACACACACACAATATTCCTGGAACCAGAGAAAGCTGGACCAGGATCAAACCCCTCCTCTATGGTTATGAAATCTTCCGCTCGGGAACAAAGACAAAACGTTGCTTTCGAGCTCACCTCAAACAACTCTATTGTTTGGAGAAAATAAATCCTAAAAACAGAGAAAACCTCTGACCTGGACTGGATCGGTGCTCCCAGAGCTGCAGCCTGCTGCTGGTCCCCTGGGGGCCTCCAGGTCCTGGTTCTGCTGCTCCATTCTGCTGCTGCTGGACTGAGTTGTCAGCATGACCCGCCCACACAGCTTCTCATTGGCTGAGCTATGGAACGCTGCTCATCCAATCAGAGCAAAGGATTTCTATTTATAAGTTCTTGAAATACCCAAGTTATTCTACATTTGTTTATAATTATAATTATAATAATAATAATAATGTCCTTTTTAAACTGAGCTTTTCTTTACTTAACTGTATATGTATAATATAATCATATACATATATATATATATATATATATATATATATACACACACATACATACACATATATATAGTTTCACTTTACAGTCAGCTCATAATATCTGCAGCATTCACTTCAGCTCATTTAAAGTTTAAAAAACAGCAGAATAAAATGTAATAAAAAATAATTAAAAATTTCAAAATTATAACTTGAGTGTAGTAACATTTTACTTTTTTTGCAGAGATTTTTGTAATTTTGCAGTGTGTTCAGCATTTTTAATGCAATCTTTTATGTTCACTGTTGTGTTTTCTGTAATTTCTTTGTGTGTTTTTTTGTGTTTTTTTGTAAAAAAAAAACAAACAAAAAAAACGTTTGTGTTTTTTTTGGTGGTTATTTTGTGTTATTTTTGTATTTTTTGTGTGTGTTTTCATGTTTTTTGTGGGGGGGTTTTGTGTGTTCAAAATGTTGATCAAGTAAGTCAAAATGTAAAAAATAATAGTCAGGTCATATAGGGGAGGTTGTGCTGAAAACAATTTTTTTTTAAATGGTACCAACACGTCATGGTAAAGATTTTTAAGTGGTTTATATACAGGCAGAATGAAAAGGAGTCAACTGAGAAAATAGCCCCAAACTCCAAAGGGTTAATGGTGTCAGATAAATATTAATGACCATAACAGCAGTAAAACAAAGACTGATTCATGGATTAACAGTTTGAAACAACGAGTCAAAGCTTCTCTTTGAGTCAGATACTTTAATGAAAACATAAATACAAGGTTATTAAAGTAACAACTCTGACAGGATGCAGGTTCAACAAAAATCATCCCAACCCAACCCAAAATTAAGTTTAATAATAATATTTGACTTTTATCAGACTTTCAAAACAACAAAGGTTTGTTCAGTCTGAAGACAAACATTTTCATCTCGTCTCAATTTAATTCTATGGGTTTGAACTATTGATCGTCTAATTTGCTTCGACGAGAATCTGAACAAACCTCCACAGATTCAAAACAATATTCAATCAGAGAAAATAAAAATGTAAAATAAAGACAGGGCTCAAAAAAAACCTTTTGACGAATGACTGACGAGATCAAGATCAAATTGGATCATCAATCTCGGTAACACTTTACAATAACCATCATTTATAAATGGTAAACAGATTAATTTATTAATGTTTAACCATCATTTATAAATGGTAAACAGATTAATGTATTAATGTTTAATCATCATTTATAAACTGTATATAGGCCATTTAGAATGTAAATACATAATTTATTAATGTTTAACTAGCTAAATCATTTATAAATGGCAAATAGATGGTTTATTAACATACGTTTATAGTTGCTTTACCATTAACAAACAATTACATTATAATTAATAATTTATTAATAGTTGTAGTTGCACTCATTATAGCATTTTAACACCATATTAAGTATGTTAGTGATTTTGAAATTATTCATTTACCTTTAAGATATTGTTTTAAATCATTTAAAGAATAAATATGTATATAGCACTTTGTAAATGGTAAATAATTGGTTTATAAACCATTCATAAACATTACTTAATTGGATATTGTAAAGTGTTACCTGAATCTCTAAAAGTGCTGTGGCAGCAGGCCTGGACGATCGCATACATGCTGTCGAGAAGATAAAGTGACCGATCGCCCGTTTTTAAGCTCTGAATACAAATACACAACACACGGAGAGGAGGCAAAGAAATGGTGAGCTTGGCTCTAAACGCACTCACTACGATGTGTGAACCCGTTGGTGGTCTTTTAAGTGATAACGCCGAGCAAAGGCTTTCCCACACTGGTCACACGGGAACGGTCTCTCTCCAGTATGGATCCGCTGGTGGATTATAAGGGAACTACTCTGAGAAAAGCTCTTTCCACATTCCTCACATCCATACCGTTTCTCTCCAGTATGGATCCGCTGGTGGACTATGAGTGCACTGCTCCGAAAAAAGGTTTTACCACATTGGTCACACCGGTATGGTTTCTCTCCATAATGCGCTCGTTGGTGGTCTTTTAAGTGACTACTGCGAGCAAAGGTTTGCCCACATAGGTCACATCCATACGGTTTCTCTCCAGTGTGAACTCGCTGGTGGATATGAAGAGAACTACTCCGAGCAAAGGTTTTCTCACAATGGTCACACCGGTATGGCTTCTCTCCAGTATGAACTCGTTTGTGGGCTATGAAGGTACTTCTCTTAGAAAAGGTTTTCTCACACTGGTCACAGCTGAATGGCTTCTCTGCAGCATGAACCCATTGGTGGGCTTTAAAGCTACTACAGTTAGAAAAGTCTTTCCCACATTGGTCACACCAATAAGGTTTCTCTCCAGTGTGAACGCGACGATGGACTATTAGGACACCTTTGGAGATGAAGGTTTTCTCACATTGGTCACAGCTGTACGGTTTCTCTCCAGAATGAACCCGTTGGTGGAGTGTAAGGCTGTCACTCCGAGCAAAGGTTTTCTCACATTTGTCACAGCTGTACGGTTTCTCTAAAGTATGAACCCGTTGGTGGCGTCCTAGATTGTCTTTGGTGATAAAGGTTTTCCCGCATTGGTCACAGCTGTACGGTTTCTCTCCTGTGGGAACTGTTTGATGAATCTTTAGATTTCCAGGACATTTCTACAGCAGACAGACAGACAGACAGACAGACAGAGAAAGACAACGTGAGTGGAACGATCCATTTTAAACTATGGATAACATTGAGACGACGTAGGTGGAACAACAATATTTCAGTTTGACTGACACATTTTACATTACATTACATGTCATTTAGCAGACGCTTTTGTCCAAAGCGACTTACAATAAGTGCATTCAACCTGATGTAAAAGTAAAAATACTTTGTTTTCCACTGAAAAAGCAAAGTCTGTTGTGATTTTCACACGTCATGTGTGAACTAGAGGGGCCCCTGAAGAGTAGAACTTCAATAACATCCATGTCCTCTATATAATAAAACAGACAAATATTGGAACGTGACTTTATAAAGAGATATATATATATATATATATATATATATATATATATATATATATAGATATATATATATATAGATAGATAGATAGATAGATAGATAGATAGATAGATAGATAGATAGATAGATAGATAGATAGATAGATAGATAGATAGATAGATAGATAGATAGATAGATAGAGAGAGAGAGAGAGAGAGAGAGAGAGAGAGAGTAAGTAAATGATGAAAATATGAATTTTAAAAAAGAAACCTACATTATTCTTCTGCAAGAAGATTGCGAAATATTTTCAGTTTTTTCCCTTTTAGTCTTTAAACTCCCATATACTGTCAATCCAATAACATTTTGGGTAATTTTACATTTATTTATCCTTCATTCGAGTCCAGAAAGCGCTTCGACAGTATACATTGTTAAACCAAACATGTTTAACCCTCCTCTCCTCTTGTTGGGCTCCTTTTTTACCCCAAATCATTTCCAACATATGATTAATATCAGTTAGCTTTAATAGAATTGCTTGATTGCATATGTGCCCCTCTGCATTCTTTATAGATAATATAAATTTTAACTTTCTTCATATATTTTTACATGTTTTATACATTTTTATAGCACCCATCCTCCTCAGGGGTCAAAAAGGAGCCCATGACATCAGACTGGTTTTAGGACATGTAGAAAAAAATTATTAGCAACTTTTTTTTCACCTTTTAAGGCAACTCATGACCAACAAATTGATATATCATTTTCAGATTTTTGTCATTACTTTTGGTCAATTTTAGTCAAATATACAAAAAATGAGGGCCTAATTTTCAAGTTTGTCGACAGGACTACACAAGGGTTAAGTTTAAACTATATTTACTAACAATATCTAAGAATCTAGAGCAAAAAAAGGCTGGTTGGATTTATACTGTGTACTCTGACAACACTGAATGTATATAACAACTGCCAATCAACATCTATAAAAATGTTACAAGACGTTTTTCCTTTTGGAGAACATAAACATTTATTGTTGTATTTAAAAGTTATTATTTCAAAACCATTTATCATCTAAATAATTCCTGATATTGCATCACAGCGTAGTTCTACTCTGTGATAGTTAACAGGGTTGAAGAGGGAGTGGAACATTTCTAGAAACTTTCCATGGGAAGAAAAGCTGGGGAATTTTGGAAATATTCAAAAATTAAAATTAAAAAACCCCTGACGTTTCAACAGATTTATTTGTAAGTAGAACTGCAAGTTTAAATTCTTTCATTAAACTACAGAAACATGAATGTTGAGTTAAACATCCCCAAAAAGTCCCATTCACCATGTAAATCAGGGGTCTCAAACTCAAATTACCTGGGGGCCGCTGGAGGCAGTATCAAAATGACCAAAAAAAAAAGAGACAAAATTACAAAAAAGACAAAGTTACAGAAAAACGAAATTACTTTTTTTTTTTAAAAGACACAAAAAAGAAAAAATTACTAAAAAAAAAAAAGACACAAAATTACTTAGATTTCAAAGATAAAGAATATAAAAACTTAGTCGGGTCACTTTAGAACATGTTGTGCATCAAAGGGTTAAGAAACTATCTGCTGCTGAGGCAAAATGTTTATTTTCATCTTTTTCGGTGGTAAGAAATCACGTTTTAGCGTCTGTTAAACTACTGCAACAAACACATGTCACCATTTTTATCTGCAGGGAGCAGAGAAAAGTCTGATTCTAATTAAAAACACAGAAGGAAAATATCTATCATCTACTTATGATTTAACGGGTAAATAAATTAAACATTAACCAATAGAAATAATGTTCATGTATGTTTTCTCAAATACATAAGTGTGTTTTTCAACGTTCTACAGCTACAGTAGCTTGTTGAGAAGCCGTCAAATGAGGCAGTGTTTTTTTTATTTATTTATTTATTATTGATTTATTATTATTTTGTTACTTAAAACAAATCTGAAATGGAATTGGTGTCTAACAGCACTATTAAAGTCACAATAATTATATATGTTGTGGAGATGCAAAGAAAAAGGCAAATTTGTGTTTCTGTAAGAAACGGTGTCTAGTTTATTTATTTTAAAATAAGAAATACCATAAACATAAATACTATAACGCCCAATGTAACGTTTATGTCTGTATGTACACTTTTCTTAAATTATACCTGTTTAGCTTTCAAATAAAGGGTTCACTCCAAAACAAAAGTTGCATGAATTAAACAACAGATTGACTGCAATAGGTATATAAATTCATGCCTCGTCAAATTGTGAGAAAAAAGGTCTAAACCAGACTGGAACATAAAAAAACTAACAAAGTGACGCGCGAATAGAAACGTGGCGGAACTGACTTTTGGGATTTTGTTTCCGCCCGTCGGGAATTATTTGACACACAGCTAAAGCTCGACAGTTAGCCTGTTAGCACCGGAGCAGGCTAGTTTAGTGGTGTAAGTTACCATGGTTACTAGGCGGTATGAGTTACCATGGTTACTGAGCGGGAAGTCAAACAAACCACTTTGATGGAAAACATCTCTCACTTAAATTAGCGAGACTTTTCCTTCATCCACGTTGATGGAAACCGGGTTTAGTCTCGGTAACAGGATGAACTCTGACCTGAACATGTGATCCACTGGAGACCTCCTGCTCCTGCTCCTCCTCCTTAATCCCGCTCTGTCCTGGTCTACTGGAGACCTCCTGCTCCTGCTCCTCCTCCTTAATCCCGCTCTGTCCTGGTCTACTGGAGACCTCCTGCTCCTGCTCCTGCTCCTCCTCCTTAATCCCGCTCTGTCCTGGTCTACTGGAGACCTCCTGCTCCTGCTCCTCCTCCTTAATCCCGCTCTGTCCTGGTCTACTGGAGACCTCCTGCTCCTGCTCCTGCTCCTCCTCCTTCATGCCGCTCTGTCCTGCTCCTGTCCTGTCTCCGCTGGTCTCTGCTGGTCTGGATCTAGATCTGCTCTGGAACACTCCCTGGCGACTTTGTAGCGTGTCGTTAAGCCCCGCCCACTTCCGGTCCGTCTTCTTCTTCTGTTTAATGGCGGTTTACAAACAGCTTTCAGGATCAGTAGCGCCTCCTTCTGACAGGACTGAGGGTCGGAAATAACTCATGAATTACAGTCATGGAAAAAATGATTAGACAGCCTTGTTTTCTTCTTGTTTTCTTCTTGTTTTCTTGTTTATTTTAATTCCTAGTACAACTAAAGGTAAGGCAGGCATTGTGTGTGTGTGTGTGTATATATATATATATATATATATATATATATATATATATATATATACTATTATATTATTATATTATTATATTATTGTATATAGTTACATATATATGTCTCTTAGTACATATTACATAATAATACTTATTACATAAATTAAAAAAATATATATTTATATATATGTATATAAATGTTATATAATTAATAATATAAATAAATTATATAAATAATATATAATTTATAATATATATATACAATATATAATGTTATATATGCACAATAAAATATATATAGTATATATAATATATATATAATAAATAAATAAAAAATATATATGTGGCAAACTTACTAAATATATATATATTATATGTGTCTGGACACACACACACACACACAGACACACACAGACACACACACACACACAGACAGTGTTAGAATTTACACTTATCAAACAAATATAGAGACACGTTATGATAGTTAACACTTTTATTGCTGCAAAATAGGCAATAAACATGTTAGGAGGGCCAGTCAAGTATAAATATATATAACGATAATAATAATATATATTTACACAGAATGCAAAGGATTAGAACTGGTAACCTAAAGTTGAGTAAATTACTTCAAATAAAATATCTTATGTGACATGAAACTGCCTTTCAATGAATTATTTTTAGTATGAAACTAACTTTCTTGTGGTTGATGTTAAATTTCTATCTGGTTCAATCTTAATGTATTAATATAATATTAAATATCTAGAACATTTCCTCTGGGGAAATTTTGAAAGGGCCACGGGGGCTACTGCCGGTGTGTGTACACTATGATGAGATTCTTCAGAGATTTCAAACTATACCCTTTAACCTCAAAATATGTGTGTGTGTGTGTGTGTGTGTGTGTGTGTGTGTGTGTGTGTGCGTGCGTGTGTTTGTAATTAAAATCACATAAAGTTACGTGTGTGTGTGTGTGTGTGTGTGTGTGTGTGTGTGTGTGTGTGTGTGCGTGTGTTTGTAATTAAAATCACATAAAGTTACCTGTGTGTGTGTGTGTGTGTGTGTGTGTGTGTGTGTGTGTGTGTGTGTGTAGCGAAAATCGCATAAAGTTACCTGTGTGTTATGACGGTTTGGGTTTTTTTTTTATAGTTTGGGCACCAGCCAGGTTTCTCTCCTGGCAGTTAAGAGTCAGTTGTAAGTCCCCCAAAACACCATACTAGGATGCAGCCTAAAATAGCTACACCCTATTTGCTTTAAAACCTCACAAATATTTACTGGCTTTCACAACAAAGGAAAAAAAAACACATGCAACAAAATTACCAACCACAAATTAATAGACAAAATAGGTTCTGCTTTTTCAAAGAAAATTCATTCATTTAATTTCAGTTCTTCAGGAAAAGGGAAAAAATATAATATTCAGTGCATTCAATGTCCGTTTCTTTTTTCAAAATAAAGTTCAGTTCCGTTTCTTCTTTTCAAAATAAAATTCTGTTCATTCACAAACAAAACAAAAGTTCTTTTCTCATTCAACAAACAAAACAAAAGTTCTTTTCATTCACCAAAACAAATCAAAAATATATGGGGTGAAGAAAAAAACAGTCCTTCAAATAAAGTCAGAAAAAAGGGAGAAAAAAAAACGTCAGTCAGTAGTCACTGTCCGTCAGTATTGTGGTCGGGTGATGTGAAGGAGTGACGTGGATTACCGGTTCCGGGCTGTGTGGAGATGAAAGGTTGGATGCGGTTGATGAGATGATGGTACGAGGATACGTGGTCGCGGTCCGTCGGCAAAGAAAAAGAAACACGGGCTAAACTTCGTGTCTTTTAACGTGTTGAGCCTTGCTCCGTTTCCGTGGTACACACTCTCTCTCTCTCGTTCGCTCTCTCTCTCTCCGACTGCTGCCTCTCGGAAGTGCACCCCGCCGGCTCTTTTTAAGATCTCCGTTTCCGTTTTCTATTAAGCGTCATCTTCCCAGCCACTTAACATCGTGACAATTTCGGGTTGTCACAGTGTGTGTGTGTGTGTAATTAAAATCACAAAAAGTTACCTGTGTGTGTATGTTTGAAGCAGGTATATGCATGTGTGAGGAGTGTGCGCACTTTAGTGCATGTGTGTGTGTATCTGTAACTGTAATCACATCAAAGATCAAAGCAATCAACAGAAATAACTGACACCTGTTAATGTTCCGAAAGAGTGACAGCAGAGGTGGACAGACTGGAATTTCTGGCCTCGAACAGAAAGCATTTTTGTCAAAACCATAATACCTATCATTGATCCGACTTCACTTTGAGCGTCCTGAGTTCTTCCTGAACGTCGACATATGATTTTTTTTAAGAAAAACTAAAAAATAGTTTTGTTAGAGCGATCTAAAAAACCTGTTCCATCTTCCTTTTTTTCAGAAATCTTCCTGCGTTTTTAATATGGGACCCAATGAGGCTGTTGGTGGTGTTGGTGGATCATCTGTGCGTCCTACGCCCAAACTATAACTCTGACAGCTTTACCAGAGGATTGTGAGGGAGAAGACTCATTTTCCTACGTTTCTATGTATAAATTATTTCTGTAGAGTGGAATTTGCGGCCTGGAGCGCAGTTTTCAAATTTATTTTTTGACAATTTATTCTCTCCCTCTACACTCTGAGTGATGACATCACACACTGTGACACGAACACTCCGTGCAATACACACCCATTATAATCTCTGAATTTCTCCAAAAATGATCATGGTCATTGAACAGGGATTGATAAAAAACTATATGACCTATCGAAACGTGGATTAATACACCGATACACAAGACTTGTGTCTACTGTTTAAAGTTTAAATGGAGTCTCTAGGTGAAATTATGCCGGAAAAGTAGACATTTAAAAATCTCCAATCAATGTTCTTTATCGCTCATTTTTGTCGGCCGTCCCATTCATTTCAATGCAAATTTTTGAGCAGTTTTTCGCAATTTACGTCGCAAAAAATTCGTATTCTGTAGAGAAAAGTAATAGCACACCGATACCGATCAAACCGCACATTTTGATATATAATTTGTCCTGCAACTCTTCAAGTTGTAGGACTAGTAGCGGGACGAAAAGCGTCCGGAAGAGGAAGAAGAAGAAATCCACAGTATAACAGTAGTGCAGCACTGGTCCCTACAGCTATTGCTGGATGGGACCAGTGCTGGGGAGATTGCCCCGAGGTCCTAATAATGTCAGTCTCTTCAACTGTTGAATATGGTGAGTTTTTACCTAAAATATTGGTTCCAGTTGAGAGTTTTAGTTGCATGAAGTTTAAATGATATTTCAAAAGCATTTTCTACCACCAGTATCTACCCACAGATACTGAAATGAGGAAAAATGTGCTCAATTCAAGTATTGCGTCTTATTTTAATGTTACTACAGTCGGGCTTTTCAGGCCACAATCGCTCAAATTAAGTATTTTGGATTTATTTTAAGACATCATTGGTTTTTCCAGTGTCTAGATATTTTATTACTTATTTAAAGAATTCTTACAAAGAAACATTGACTTACTGCACTGGCAGATCATTTGACTTGTTCCGAGCATGTATTTGCTTATTGTATTATTGCTTATATGTATTCGCTTTGCAAGCGTTACACACACACACAGGCGTCCGCTACGTTCGCTCGTGGCACTTTTCACCCGTCACCCATGTTATCTGGTGTACTCGCAATACGCGTGTCTGTAAGCACGCCTATTCATCAGACTTTATGCTGGCACAGGCGACGTGTTTTAGGCATTTAAGTATAGTGTGCTGGCATAAAATACCCCTGATACACACACACACACACAGTTAGACACATTCTAAGAATACTTTAAATTAGTGCAAAGACAAAATGAGGAACCAAGAAACGATCTTCACACATTAAACTTCCTCTATTGTTTGCTGTCACACACACACACACACACACACACACACACTTATATTAAAGACACGCACGCACACACACACACACACACACACACACACACACTTATATCAAAGACACGCACACACGCACACACACACACACACACTTATATTAAAGACACGCACACACACACACACACACACACCCTTATATTAAAGACACGCACACATACACACACACACACACTTATGTTAAAGACACACACACACACACTTATATTAAAGACACGCACACATGCACGCACTCACACACACACACACACACACATTTATATCAAAGACACGCACACACACACACTCTTATATTAAAGACACGCACACACACACACACACACACTTATATTAAAGACACGCGATGTGATGTTTATCTGGTCATTAGAGGGTAAAACCTGCAGAGCTCTGCTGTTAGACACATTCTCACCAGAATACTTCTCCTTTCTTAGAAAACATAAATTAATAAATGAGTGCCAAAATAAAACGAGGAACCAAGATACAATCTTCAGACATTAAACTTCCCCTGATGATGACCAAGACGTCTTCTACTGTTAACATGTGTCCTGAGTTCATTTTAAGAAGCAGCTGGTCAGAGACTTTGACAGTTGAGAGCGAGACACCAAGAGAGAAGCACGATGGCTGAATTCAGATGGATTATAATGTCTTCATTTGTGATGCTGCTGTTCAGCTTTACAGGTAAGAACACAAGTTTAGTTAGTAACGTGGTGAGTTTAGTGAACTCTTGGAGCCAAAGATGAGACACAGTGCTGCTTCTGGTGCTTTAATGTCTATTTAATGTCTTTAATGTGTATGAATGGTGCTATACAGCTACATTAGCCTTGAAACCAAAGAAACACAAACTTATCTTAAACTATCATCACACTTATTATAAACAGAACGGTCAAATTCTTATTTTAGTTTATTTTTTATATTTTCTCAACAGAAGCAGCTGGGGACACTGTCAGAGTTGGAGATGAAGCTACTTTGCCTTGTGACGATGTGGAACATGATCAGGATAAGTGTGACAAAGTTACCTGGTGGTTCTGGGATTCAGGGGAGAAGGTCAAACTGTTTGATGGTGGACAGATTCACAAAGATGCTGCAACTAAATCAGATAGACTGAATGTTACAGAACAATGTTCTCTGGTTATAAAGAATGTAACAGTGGAGGATGCTGATCGTTATTACTGCGAAAAGATCAGATCAGGCCGATATGATGCTGTTGTCCTCTCTGTTGTCAGCAGTGAGTATTTAAGTCATAAAGTTTTACTGTCTTGTTAAAACAAAATAATGAAATTTAACAATATTCTGATTAGAGTGATGAAGTTAATATTACTCTTGTTGTCTTTCTCTCACAATATCTCCACCTGCACCAGTCACTGAACAGAAGAACAATGATACAGTCAGATTGTTGTGCTATGTGACTAAAAATGCTGGTTGGGGGTGTTCCCACTCAGTGAAGTGGCTTCATGAGGGAAATGATGTCACAGACAGAGAGACATCACAGGATGACTGTTCAGCCAGAGCGACATTTACAACATCTGACTTCAATCAGAAGTCAAAGAACGACTCATTGAAATGTGAAGTGACACATAGGTACAATGGAGAGGTGCATGTGTTCCCCCTCAGCCCTCCTCAGTCCTCAGGAGAGAAACCAGGTGAGAACATGATGAGCTGCTTCAACTCACTTCAAACTGATGTGGATCATTGTTGCATTTCTTGCATAATGTTTTTGTGTTCATGATCAGTGATGGGCAGTAACACGTTACTGTAATCTGAAAACTTTTTTCAAGTAATGAGTAAAGTAAGGGATTACAATTGCAAAAACAGTAATTAGATTACAGTTACTTTCCTGCAAGCAGGCTGCGTTACTGCGTCACTAAACCATGATGATGTTTGAGAGCGTCTATGGCGTCAGTGGTAACAAACACGTGTCACCAAGAGACGGAGTGGACCATGCAGCGTTTAATGGCTGGAAGTACCCACACACTGCAAAAAACATCAAGCTCACCACGTAGTTTCTTCTTATATCTAACAATAGTATCTTAATTATCTTGTTCTGAGTATAATTTACCTACTGACCATAGCTTTACTGCAAAAAAGATTATTAAATCTAGAGATAAGCATGTTGAACACTTAAAATAAGAAATTAACTCTTTATTTAATTTTAAATTTAAAGCTGCCAGCAGTGATGAACTGCTGTTTTGCACTGCAAAAAATATGAAGCTTGTTCTGAGTATAATTTACCTACTGACCATAGTTTGTCAGTAGGTAAATGTGTCTTTTTATAACTAGAATGAGTGAATAACCTCTTCACAGGGATTTCAGTCTTGACTAAAGCACTACAAAAGACACAAAATGACCAAAAAAAGACACAAAAAGACAAAAAATAGACACAAAATGACAAAACAAAGACAGACAAAAAGACAAAAAATAGACACAAAATGACCAAAAAAAGACACAAAAAGACAAAAAATAGACACAAAATGACAAAACAAAGACAGACAAAAAGACAAAAAATAGACACAAAATGACCAAAAAAAGACACAAAAAATAGACACAAAATGAACAAACAAAAACAAATATTATTATGTAACTAAAATGAGTGAATAACCTCTTCACAGGGATTTCAGTCTTGTGTAAAGACTTGTTTTTAGGATTGACATTGTGAGCTTTTTTTCATGTTTTTCAATCTATTCAACTGTTGAATATGGTGAGTTTTTACCTAAAATATTGAGAGTTTAAGTTGCATGAAGTTTAAATGATATTTCAAAAGCATTTTCTACCACCAGTATCTACCCACAGATACTGAAATGAGGAGAAAAAAGTGCTCAATTCAAGTATTGCTGCTTATTTTAATGTTGCTACAGTCGGGCTTTTCAGGCCACAATCGCTCAAATTAAGTATTTTTGGATTTATTTTAAGACATTGTTGGTATTTCCAGTGTCTAGATATTTTATTACTTATTTAAAGAATTCTTACAAAGAAACATTGACTTACTGCACTGGCAGATCATTTGACTTGTTCCGAGCATGTATTTGCTTAATTCTAGTTATTTTATTTCTTATTCTTGTCAGTTGGTTTTTCCAGTGCATTACTTTGAGTTTGACTTGGTAAAAAGTGACAAAAACATCAGCGTCCGTTGTACAGTCTGCCTGGGAAGAAAACTTTGATCTACGGCCAAAAATTCCACCTTAAGTCTGAGTAAGCAGCTAGCTAGCATGATGAAACCTGGGACTATATGTAACATCTCTAACTTCTCTCTCCAGGCTGGTGGAGGATCATCTATGTGCCGCTGGGTTTAGCAGCTCTCATCACAACTGTTGTTGCAGTCAACATGTGGACAAGAACTAAAGGTGACAACGTTCACAGAAGACACTTTTAAAAACAGCAAGTTTGAATTCACCTGGATTTTTATGCTGGAAGCTAAAGTTGACTCTTTTATTTTGTCTTTTCAGGGAACAGAGCACAGATGGGAGACAACAATGTGAGTTTAAACAACAAATTGTGACTTTTTTTCAGTGTAATATTTGTTTTTCATGCAGAATCTGAAGTGTGTTGTTGTTGTTTCTCCCAGCAGCGTAATGATGAAGATGAAGATGAAGGTACGGTGCACTATGACAACGTTGGAGAGCCTTCTGCCTCCATCAGACTCCACTGATCAACAACATCAACTCAGCACAGAGTCCACTGCTGGTAGATATCAGCTCAACATCTGTAGCAAACAAAGAAATCATGAAATCATGTGTTAGTATTTGACTTTGATCCAGACAAAGACACTCAGGTTTGATCCCATCTGACATTAAGAGACGCCCCCTGTGGGTCAAACTGAGTTTACCTCATTGTTTAACTCTCACTTACCCAGAAATATTAATACTTCTTGTTCATATCTGATCTATAGGCTATACACCAGGGGCCTCAAACTGGCGGCCCGTGGGCCAATTGTGGCCCTCGTGACGATATTTTGTGGCCCCCAACTTGATATGAAAGTTTAATGTGAGTTTTATATGAATGGTACTTTACCGTGTTGTGTGTGGAAGGTCCCTTTAATTACTTTTTTAGGTAATTTTGTGTCTTTTTAAAAATAATTTTGTGTATTTTAAAAAAAATAATTTTGTCTATTTTTTTTTTTTTAAATTTTGTAATAATAATAATTATAATACATTTAATTTATAGGCGCCTTTCATGTCACCCAAGGTCACCTTACAAAGTCTAAAATCATAAACATCTTTAAAAACAAGACAGTATGGTAAAAACATCACGACATGGTAAAAACAAGACAATGTGATAAAAGCAAGTGAACTAGAGTCCAGTTATAGAGTGTATGCCAGTTTGAACAGGTGAGTTTTGAGTTGTGACTTGAAGGTTGTGATGGTGTCAGACTGTCTTATGTGTGGGGGGAGGGAGCTCCAGAGCCTGGATGCTGAGCAGCTGAAGGATCGGGCCCCCATGGTACTGAGGCGTGATGTGGGGGTGATTAATAGTCCAGCAGAAGATGAGCGGAGGGAGCGGGAGGGATTGTATTCTTGAAGGAGGTCGCAGAGGTAAGTGGGGGCTAGGTTGTGGAGAGCTTTGTAGGTGAGGAGGAGGTTCTTGTAGTGGATGCGGTATTGTACCGGGAGCCAGTGGAGTTGAATGAGAACAGGGGTGATGTGGTCAGCTGATTTGGTGCGGGTGATGATCCGGGCGGCCGAGTTCTGAATTATTTGCAGTCTGTTGATGAGTTTGGTGGGGAGTCCAGTGAGGAGGGCATTGCAATAGTCGATGCGTGATGTGACAAATGAGTGGACCAGGATTTCAGTGCTGGATTGGGTCAGTGATGGGCGGAGTCTGGAGATGTTGCAGAGGTGGAAGAATGCAGTCCGGGTGATGTTTTGAATATGGGGTGCAAATGAGAGGGTGTTGTCCAGAATGACGCCGAGGCTCTTAACTTGGGAGGAGAAGGGTACAGGGAATCCGTCGACGATGATGGGTGGAGCTGGGGTGTGTTGTGATTTGGTGAGGGTGGATATGGAGCCGATGAGCAGGGCCTCGGTTTTATTGCCGTTCAGTTTGAGGAAGTGCTCATCCAGCTCCGGATGTCATCAAGGCAGGTGGTGAGTGAGGTGGGAGGGATGGCAGCGGTGGGTTTGGAGGAGATGTAGACCTGTGT
This sequence comes from Centropristis striata, assembly GCF_030273125.1. Lineage (NCBI taxonomy): Eukaryota > Metazoa > Chordata > Actinopteri > Perciformes > Serranidae > Centropristis > Centropristis striata. The sequence goes on along the minus strand of NC_081533.1, from coordinate 2,383,584 downwards.
GTCGTCGGTGTAGCAGTGAAAATGGACCCCATGGTGACGGAGGATTGTGCCCAGGGGGAGGAGGTAAATGGTGAAGAGAAGTGGACCCAAGACTGACCCCTGGGGGACACCCAGTGAGACACCCAGACTTGTGGTTCCTTAATTGCACAAATTGTTGACGGTCAGTGAGGTATGATGTGAACCAGTAGAGTGCAGCACCAGTGATCCCAATGCCAGCCAGGCGGTCCAGGAGCAGAGGGTGGGAAATGGTGTCAAATGCTGCGCTGAGGTCGAGGAGAATGAGGATGGTGAGTAATCCAGAGTCGGCTGCACGGAGGAGGTCGTTGGTGATCTTGACTAGGGCTGTTTCAGTGCTGTGTTTTGGACGGAAGCCGGATTGGAAGGGTTCATGAAGATTGTTTGTTTCGAGGTGGGACTGTAGTTGTGCGGCGACCACCCTTTCAAGTGTTTTAGAGATGAAGGGGAGGTTGGAGATGGGTCGATAGTGGTTAAGGTCAGCTGGGTCAGCACCGGGTTTTTTCAGGATGGGTGTGATGGCAGCCAGTTTGAGAGTGGGGGGTACAGTACCAGTAGTGAGGGAGGAGTTAATTATGTTGGTGATCATGGGGGAAATGGACGGCAGACATGCTTTGACAAGGGAGGTGGGAAGAGGATCGAGCTGGCAGGTGGTGGTTTTAGCTTTATGGATGAGTTCCACGATGGTGTGCTCTGATACTGGGGTGAAGTCAGAGAGGGGGCTGATGTGAGGTTGGCCGGTGGTGGTCATCCAGGGTGGGTCGTTTGAGGGGGTGCAAGATGAGGCCAGTTGTTGGTGAATGGTGTTGATTTTAGAGCTGAAGAAGTCCAAGAAGGCAGTGCACTGGTCGGTGGAAATGTCTGGAGGGAGGGTTTGTGTCTTTTCTTGGTCATTTTGTGTCCTTTTTTAGTAATTGTGTGTCTTTTTTAATTGTGTGTCTTTTTTGTTGTTGTAATTTTGTGTATTTTTGGGGTCATTTTGCGTCTTTTTTTAATAATTTTGTCTTTTTTGGTAATTCTGTGTCTTTTTTTGGTCATTTTGTTTCTTTTTTGGGTTATTTTGTGTCTTTTTTTGAAATTATTTTGTGTCTTTTTTGGTCATTTTGTGTCTTTTTTTTGTAGTTTTGTGTCTTTTTTGGTCATTTTGTGTATTTTTTAAGTAATTTAGTTTTTTTCTGTTAATGCATCAACTCTTTTTCAGCAAAGGTAAAAAAAAAAACACCTCAACGTGTATTAACATGATTTTACTTTTTTTTGCAGAGATTTTCCTAATTTAGCTTTGTGCATTTAGCATTTGTAATGCAATCTTTTGTGTTTACTGTTTTTTTTGTTTGTTTTTGTAATTTCTTTGTGTTTTTTTATGTGTTTTTTGTAAATTTTGTGTGTTTTTTGTATTTTTATTATGTTTTTGGTGTGTTTTTAGTGTGTTTGCGTGTGTTTTTTGTAATTCTGGGTGATTTTTTGGTTTAGAATATTTCTTCTGTAAATCTGCTGATAAACAGACAAACAAAAGCATAGTTAAAGAAAATGTATGTTTCCTTTAAGAGAGCACCTCAAATATTCTTAGTTCTTACTTTGTTCTTCCTGAAAACATTGAATTGCATTATTCAATTAGGGATTGATTTGCAGAGTTTCTTTGACATTTTGTGTATTTTTAAAAAAAGTAATTTAGTTGTTTTCTGTCATTTTGTGTCTTTTTAAAGTAATTTTGTGTCTTTTTTTGGTCATTTTGATACTGCCTCCAGCAGCCCCCAGGTAATTTGAGTTTTCGACCCCTGCTATACACAGTATTCATATAATGCAGTTTATTCTCTATATAATGTGTCATTATTAGCATTACTTGTTGTACTCATACCTGCATGATATATTTTATATTATACCTGCACTGCCTGCTGTAACTGCTGCACATGTTCATGCTGTTTATATCTTAATGTATTCATATCCACCCCTACTGTTATATAATACTATATGTACATTACTCTGCATGTTGCTGCTTTTTGCATTGAACAATAAAATTTAATAGAACCAACAAACTAAAGTGGATTCCTGTAGCTGTTAGTTTAAGATTCACTGGTTCTGTTTCAAGCTGCAGTAGATTTACTTCATTATTTTAGGGAATTATTTTGTGTCCAGGGCCGGGTCGCGGGGTCAGCAGGTTAAGCAAAGTGTTGTATTAAATTCTCACATACTCATACAAATTAGTACTACTTGTTACTACTACTGTATATATTCTGTTTTTGGCATTCAAAACACTTCTATCTTTATTCTATTATATATTTTTCACCATCACACTAAATGGCTAACTGAACCCTAACCACCTCACCTAAACGTGATTATAACCCGCACCTTAAAACCAAGTCTGAATCCTAAAACAGGCCTTAGAATAAAAAAAGTCCTCACATTGTCGGTTAAAGCATTGGTCCCCACTACGCCGGAAAAAACAGAATAAAAACACACGTACTTTTACTTCTATCTTTGCGAGGACACTTCATTAACACAGTGCATCTGTAGCCACGAACCAACACACACACACACACGGAAAGATGCATACAACACACACACACACACACACACACACATATACACACTCACACACACACACACACATACACACAGACACACACACTCGCATACACACACACACACTATGAGGGGTATTTTATGCCAGCACACTATACTTAAACGCCTAAAACGCGTCGCCTGTGCCAGCGTAAAGTCTGATGAATAGGCGTGCTTACAGACACGCGTATTGAGAGTACACCAGATAACATGGGTGACGGGTGAAAAGTGCCACGAGCAAACGTAGCGGACGCCTGTGTGCACGCTCGTCTCAATGTACAAATAACTACTCTAGTCTACACATGCACACGTTAAGGCATCTGAAGCGTTGGCTTTAGGACCATAACACACACGCGTTAACACCTATAACACGTGTACGCCTATAAGGAACAAACTCAGGAAGAGGCTGTGCGCATTTAAGCACGAGGTCCACTGGATCTTCAGGACCTGACATTTATTCATTAGGGCCTCGGGGCAATTGCACCGAGCACTGGTCCCTCGGGGGACCAGTGCTCGGTGCAATTGCTCAATAGTGCTCGGTAGTGCACTTGCTCAGTAGTGCTCGCACGCACACACACACACTGGTCATTTAATGTAATAACAGTTAAAGATACACGCACGCACACACACACTGGTCATTTAATGTAATAACAGTTAAAGATACACGCACACACACACACAATGGTCATTTAATGTAATATCAGTTAAAGATACACGCACACACACACACACTGGTCATTTAATGTAATAACAGTTAAAGATACACGCACGCACACACACACTGGTCATTTAATGTAATATTAGTTAAAGATACACGCACGCACACACACACACTGGTCATTTAATGTAATAACAGTTAAAGATACACGCACGCACACACACACACACACACACACACACACACACACATATGCGCGCGTAAGCGCGCACACTCCTCCAGATACAAATATTTCACACACACACACACACATTTTGAGGTTAAAGGGCATAGGTTGCTGTATAAATAAATACTTGAAGAGGAATAGTATCATAACATTACTAGTATTAATTGTTTGAAATCTCTGAAGAATCTCATCATAGTGTACACACACCGGCAGTAGCCCCCGTGGCCCTTTCAAAATTTCCCCCAGAGGAAATTTTCTAGTTTTCTATGTTCTGCAGCAGATCTACACAGATCAGCTGTTACACAGAGTCTCAGCTTCATATGGTATTGTTTATAAGAAAGCAGAACTTATAGATGAAGAGAAATACTATCTTGTACGTACCAGATAAACTTAACGTTTTATTAGCTTAAGTAGCCTGTTTTAGGAGTGAAAGTCAGCAAAATGCAGCTTAAACAAAATGTTTTACCTTATTAGCTAACTACAAATGTCTGTAAAACATAATGGGACTGTGCATAAGTGCCGAATTGGGTTAAACAGTGTAGATATAAGGTCCAATGGAATCATATTGTGAACGGACTGCTGTCCACATGGCTACTGAATATTCATTAGATAGGTCCGCATGGCTACTTAATATTCAGGGGTGACAGCGATTAGGTAAACCTACCTAATTACAGCTGGTGCGTAATGAACTGTATGTCCGCGCGCGAAGCTGGGAACTGGCTGTGAGCGTTGCACTGCGTTGTGTCTGTAAGCACGCCTATTAATCAGACTTTATGCTGGCACAGGCGACGTGTTTTAGGCGTTTAAGTATAGTGTGCTGGCATAAAATACCCCTCATACTCATACACACACGCACGCACGCACGCACACACACACACACACACTTATATGAGGGGCATTTTATGCCAGCACACTATACTAAAACGCGTGTACAGCGCCTATGCGATGACATCAAACGTCTAACGTGCGCGTGTAAATTCCATTCACTTTCAATGGACAGACAGGCGTCACGTAGGCGTCACGCAGACGCTGTACACGCGTTGTTGCACATACGCCTACGTGACGGCTGCGTGACGGGTGAACTACGCCTCAAATACGTGACATGAAGACCCGCGTGACTGTTAAGTACAATTCTACATAGGCGTACAGACACGCGTATTGCGAGTACACCAGATAACATGGGTGACGGGTGAAAAGTGCCACTAGCGAACGTAGTGGACGCCTGTGTGTGTGTAACGCGTGTACGCCTATAACAGTTCAGCTGTTACACAGAGTCTCAGCTTCATATGGTATTGTTTATAAGAAAGCACAACTTATAGATGAAGAGAAAGACTAGCTCGTACTTACCAGATAAACTTAACGTTTTTCCGGCCAAAACCGGAGCCTTAATTAGCCTGTTTTAGGAGTGAAAGTCAGCAAAATGCAGCTTAAACAAAATGTTTTACCTCATTAGTTAACTACGAATGTCTGTAAAACATAATGGGACTGTGCATAAGTGCCGAATTGGGTTAAACAGTGTAGATATAAGGTCCGATGGAATCATATTGTGAACGGACTGCTGTCCACATGGCTACTGAATATTCATTAGATAGGTCCGCATGGCTACTTAATATTCAGGGGTGACAGCGATTACGGCTTCTGCAGGCAGGTAAACCTACCTAATTACAGCTGGTGCGTAATGAACTGTGTGTCCGCGCGCGAAGCTGGGAACTGGCTGTGAGCGTTGCACTTTACTATTAGCCTACTATTTTTAAGTAGCTGAAATTATTTTAATTATCCCTTTCACCCTTGCTATCATTAAATATCAATTCGATATCATTCAAACCTAGAGAGAGAGAGAGAGAGAGAGAGAGAGAGATTTCGTTAACAAGAAAATAAAAACTGGCCTGAAAATAATAGAAATATCCTGACAGCTCTGTGGGGGCTTGGAGTTCATCTGTAAGTTGTGCTTTCTTATAAACAATACCATATGAAGCTGAGACTCTGTGTAACAGCTGAACTGTTACACAGAGTAACACACTGTTAACGTACACGCGTTACACACACACACAGGCGTCCACTACGTTCGCTAGTGGCACTTTTCACCCGTCACCCATGTTATCTGGTGTACTCGCAATACGCGTGTCTGTAAGCACGCCTATTAATCAGACTTTATGCTGGCACAGGCGACGCATTCTAGGCGTTTAAGTATAGTGTGCTGGCATAAAATACCCCTCATACACTTATATTAAAGACGCACACACACACACACACACACACACACACTTATATCAAAGACACACACACACACACACACACACTTATATTAAAGACACGCACGCACACACACACTTATATTAAAGACACGCACGCACACACACACACACACACACACACACTTATATTAAAGACACACACACACACACACACACACACTTATATTAAAGACACGCACGCACACACACACACACACACACACACACGCACTCCAAAAAAAGCAGGTCCTTGTTAGTGTGATTAGTGTTTGTGATGTTTATCTGGTCATTAGAGGGTAAAACCTGCAGAGCTCTGCTGTTAGACACATTCTAAGAATACTTAAATGAATAAATTAGTGCCAAGACAAAATGAGGAACCAAGAAACGATCTTCACACATTAAACTTCCTCTATTGATGACCAAGATGTTATCTACTGTTAATGTGTCCTGAGTTCATTTTAAGAAGCAGCTGGTCAGAGACTTTGACAGTTGAGAGCGAGACACCAAGAGAGGAGCACGATGGCTGAATTCAGATGGATTATAATGTCTTCATTTGTGATGTTGCTGTTCAGCTTTAGACGTAAGAACACAAGTTTAGTTGGTAACGTGATGAGTTTAGTGAACTCTTGGAGCCAAAGATGAGACACAGTGCTGCTTCTGGTGCTTTAATGTCTATTTACTGTCTTTAATGTGTATGAATGGTGCTATACAGCTACATTAGCCTTGAAACCAAAGAAACACAAACTTATCTTAAACTATCATCACACTTATTATAAACAGAACAGTCAAATTCTTATTAGGGCCTCGGGGCAATCGCGAAGCCCCGAGCACTACTGTTATACTGTGGATTTTTTCTTATTCCTCTTCCGGACGCAATTTCGTCCCGCCACTAGTCCTAGCTACCCGCTACTCTTCGAGTTGCAGGACAAATTATATATCAAAACGTGCGGTTTGATCGGGATCGGTGTGCTATTACTTTTCTCTACGGAATACGAATTTTTCGCAACGTAAGTCGCGAAAAACTGCTCAAAATTTTGCATTGAAATGAATGGGACGGCCGAAACAAAATGAGCAAAAAAGAACAATCATTGGAGATTTTTAAATGTCTACTTCTTCGGCATAATTTCACCTAGAGACTCCATTCAAACTTTAAACAGTAGACACAAGTCTTGTGTATCGGTGTATTAATCCACGCTTCGATAGGTCATATAGTTTTTTATCAATCCCTGTTCAATGACCATGATCATTTTTGGAGAAATTCTGAGATTATAATGGGTGTGTATTGCACGGAATGTTCGTGTCAGAGTGTGTGATGTCATCGCTCAGAGTGTAGAGGGAGAGGTAAAACTGTCAAAAAATAAATTTGAAAACTGCGCTCCAGGCCGCGAATTCCACTCTACAGAAATAATTTATACATAGAAATGTAGGAAAATTTGTCTTCTCACTCACAATCCTCTGGTAAAGCTGTCAGAGTTATAGTTTGGGCGTACGACGCACAGATGATCCACCAACACCACCAACAGCCTCATTG